>NC_077226.1:4372129-4567584 GCF_024763615.1 Phlebotomus papatasi | reverse complement strand
TCAAGGAAACTTTCATGAAAATTTCATGAAATTTTCCAAAATAGCCTATGTCATTTGAGAGAGCCGAAAATTGGCATTCATTATGTGTTGAAAATTTCATAAAATTTTCATGAAAGTTTCCATGAAATTTTAAGTTGATTTTATGTTGTAAGTTTGTTTCAGTCTAAGATGAGAGAAACATGAAAATCTAAAATTTCATGAAAACTTAATGAAAATTTCACAAAATTTTCACTACATAATGAATGCCTTTTTCCTACTTTTCAAATGACATCTTTTCAGAATTTTCGAGATTTGGTTTTTCGGGGATTATGGCTTTCGTGATTTCGAATCATTCGGGATTTTGGCTTTTCAAGATTTTGGGTTTTCCGAGTTTTGGCGTTCGGGATTTTGACCTTTTCGGGATTTTGGCTTTCGGAATTTTGCCCGGCACCGGTCCAGAGTTACTGTTGGAATGAGTCGTTGTCGCTTAATTGCCAAATTTTAAGGATGCTCACGAAAGGTTATACATAAAATGGTCAAATATTATACTGATGAGGTGCGAGTACATCTGAAAAAACGCTACTAACTATGAGACCCAGAGTCTCGATTCAGAGAGTCAGTAACCGAATTTTAAATATCTCTGATAGCAACTCCATGATGTCCGCTCCAAAAATTCAAATCTAGTTGTTTACCGAAGAAATACAGTCTTCAAAATCAATTGCAAATGAAAGAAAATGGTACGAATGATTGCTTGGTTTGCAAGATTCCATTTGTAAACAAAACCAATCCAGGTAAAAGGTTGTAGATTCACTTGGAACATGCTAAAAAAGTAAAAAAAAAATACTACCTTTTACCTTCCGAGCTAAGCAACCATTCTTACATTTTCTTTCAATTTGCGGTTAATTTCGGACACGTTTGAAGCCTGTGCTCCTTCGGTAACCAACTAGCTGCGAATTTTTGGGGTAGACATTATGGGGATACTATCAGAGATACTTACAATGTAGTTATCAGCCTTCTGAATCGAATCCCTGAGTCTGCCTGTAGTTTTTTTTCAGAATATACTTGCACCTATTTACCATCAATTTTGAATATTTTTTGTATACACTGATGCGATTTTCCATAAAATTAAACAATTGACAACGTAGATTCTTTCTGGCGGCAACTCTCAATGATTTGACATCCTTTAACTTTTTGTAATTTACAATTTTTAACCTTAATTGTAAATTATTAAAAAATCAGGGGTGGAGTGATAGCTTTTCGTCACTATCGAATCGATAGTATCGATAAATCTATATCTGTTAGATTAAGTGAATGTCGACTTTTTGCGCATTGCTAAGCCATTCATTGTGACATTCTTAAAAGAATGTGGCTGTTGATAAATATCTATATTAGTCACAGGAAGTACAGCTATCGTTTAAATATTTCAGAATCGACAGTCGATAGTATCGAAAATAAGTCATCATATCAACCCAGATTATTTCTTGTTATTTATCATCACTTTTATGTACATAAATTCACCATTGATAACTTTAGAAATGTACAAACCCACCACTTGACATTCAAATGACTCAAAATCAGAATATAACCGGTTTACATAAAGGTGGTTGCATGTTTTGACCATTTTGAATTACTTTTTAAAAAGGGGCAACAAACTTTTGATTCCTGAAAAATGATCAACTATTGGAAAACAATTTTTTTTTATATGAAATAAAATTATTTAATTTTTTTTAAAAAATAAACGTAAAATCTAAGGATTACAGGGAACTCATTTTCAAAAAGAAAAATTTGAAAAAGTAATTTTTTCTATAATTTTTTTCCAGTTAGTTTCTCAAATGATCGGCGACAAATTGTAGAGAAATATATTTTCTACAAAAATGTGTCATTTGGGTATTATCTTCATTTACAATAAGTCGTAACAAAATGAAAGAAAATAACAAAGAATACTCCATGCCTGACAAAATTTGCCTCAGCCATTTTGAGAATTTCCACAAAATAATCTTTTGGAAAATGACTCAATAAGTGCATTTCCTTTTGAGATAGAAAAAAATGAACTTCTATAAAGTTGTAGAGCGATAAATTTCCTATTCAGATTATCTGAGAACCTTAAAAAAAAATAGAATATCTGTTTTGACAAATATTGACCCAGTCTCCCCTAAAGTATAATAATAAAAAAGCATTCGTTAATACCTTAAGCGAGAAATTTAACAATAAATTAACTATATTTAACAGTTTTATGGCAAAAAAAATTAGGACTCTTTATTGATACATATCTTTAACTTTTTAAATTAGATTTAATACACTTATGAAATTGTCATGATCATTAATAAAAATTCAGGCCCTTTCTGTTCAAAACATTTAGTCGAATTGTACACATTTCAAGGTTATGTATTCTATTTTGAGGTCAGAATGCAGTTTTGTCTTTTAGGTTTTGTTTCTTTTTTTGTGAAATATTTGAGGTATTAGACGGTGAATCTTGAGTTAAGTAATGAGTAAAGATGAGAGTGAGGCATAGGAATCTCTTGGCATTCAAATTGGATGAAAAATTTTTAAATTGTGAGTAAAATAAAATTTGTGAAGTGTGAATAACAAATCCCACGCCAAAAAAAAACACGCGAAAGCGAAAGTTCGTGTGATTTGGATTTCTATAAATAACGCGTTGTGAAGATTTTTTTAAAAATAGGTCTTAGGCGTTTCTTTTTTTTTTATTTCATTTCTATATTTCTCAATTTGCAGCAGAGTGATTGAGCCCCAAATTATTCAATTCAAAGACAAGGAAAAAGGAAAAAAAATGCTGGAAATCCAATGACATAACCTCAATCTAAGGCAAATTTCCCTGGGTTTTTTTTTTCTATTGCAGTGTGCTGTGATGGACAGTTGTGTGTGTAAATAGACTTTGTGTTAGTGTCCTGGAGTTGTGCTCCAACGAAGGCACAAGCGCCCCTTGCGGACAAGAGGACAAACAACCCAAATCCAACTGCCCTCCGTCCCCCTCCCTCAACTCCCCCCAACTTTTTTCAACAAATTTGAAAAAAATTCAAATTTTTATTATTAAAAAAAAATCAATCTTCACAACGAAATGGGTGTCATTGATGACTTTGCCCCGAGTTTTGTGCAAAAGCCCCAACTGAGGCAGGAAGATGATGGGAATCGACTCATTTTCGAATGCCAATTGCTGGGCGCCCCAAAGCCAGATATCGAATGGCTGAGGAGTGATCAGTTGCTGGTTGAAGATGCCCGAACTAAATTCCGAATACTACCATTGGGTGACAACAAGTACACCGTCATCCTGGACATTGATGATGTTGTGGAGACTGATGCTGGACTCTACAGGGTTCGTGCTAAGAACAAAATGGGCGAAGTTGCAGCATCAATTAATCTCAATTTTAGTCGTAAGTATCAAAATACTCAATAATTTTTCCATTCCCCATATGCTCCTTCGGACTTCCAAAAGCCTACAATTAATTTTCCGAAATTTTCAAAAGGCTTTTCAATGACTTGTAGTGATTTTCAGAAGACTCATTGATAGATAACGTCCCTTTCAATTTAAGATAGGGTTTGAATTTAAGATAGGGTATCAGTCAAGGGGGAGATATTAGCTCGGAAGTGGTGTACACTGAGGTGGAAGTACTGTGGAAGTGGAAGTCTCAAAAAATTAAATGATCTTTGCTTTTTTCATTTAATTATAATAAAAAAATTGCTGCTAAGCATACAGCGCAATTAAAGCTTATCCTAAAAGACTAAAAATATGCCAGTTTTTGTCGCAATTATCGTCAATCCTTCATTAAAATCCTCGTTGAAAAATTCAAATATCGTTTCACCTACGCCCTCTGTTGCAATGGAGGAAACTTAATTGAATGCCTTCCAAAACTTGAAATTTAAAATTACGATTTTCAGTTGAAAAGTAGGGGAAGTGCTTATAATTTTGGACAGTCTGCTTATAAGCATCGAAGTTCCAAGTTTGAAGTGCGATATTTTCTATACTAATTGATATTTCTTGTTACTCACTTTTCAGAAGGGTTGTTTAGAAACTTAGCAAGCTATTTATCGTCTTATTTTTATTAAAATTAGTTTTAATACGTTTAAAAATGAATTGATATGTAGAAGTGACCTTGGCTCTTATTTTGGACAACTTGTTTATTAATTTGGCCAACTTGGCTGTAAATTTGGACAGATAATCCGCCTTAACAGGATGCCCATTGTTCTTCATTTGATGAACCAATCTTACCAAGTCCTCTTCCTTTTCATGTAACAGAAACGTAGAATGTCACAGAAGCCCGGAAACTTTCCATATCATTCATTAAAGTGAGTTGACTTCGGTGCTCCAATTACGTGAAGATTCGCTCATTCCCTGACCTTTCCGGGAGCTTTTCGGGGCTTTTCTCGCTACATCTCTTTCGTAGAGATGATGCTCCTTTGTTTCTCCAGGCATTTGTCCAACCTAGTCATCACAAAAGCTAAAACTTCACGAAATTTCGTGAGAAAAACACCTGTCCAAAATAAGAACCATCACCTCACTGGTAAATGTCTTAAAAAATTTCCCATTTTTCACACGAAAAATCTAATTTACAAGGCAAATCTCACTTCAGGTCAAATGTACAAATCATCAGTAACGTGAATCAACACAATATTCAATGAATATTCAATAATATCACTCAAAAACAGCGAACAAACTTTGTTAGTACCTTACCACAGCTAAATAAGACTGATGTAAACAAGAAGTTCTGTCATATTTCTCGTAAGCAATTGCTCACACTGAATTTTCAACAAAGCAATTTCAACTCAAATCATATTCAAATTTTAACGTATTTAGTGTTAAAATCTTCCAAAAAGAACAAATATTTAGATAGAATTCATTATTCATTAAATATTGGAATAAAAATCCATCATTTTAATCAATTTATTTTTAGTGTCCAATGTTATCCTCAAAATGTCCAAAATAAGAAACTGGACAAAATTATGAGCATTTCCCCTATTCTAGTGTAATAATAATAAGTGTAATAAGTAGTTGATTCCTTGAGAGGGTTTTGCTACTGAAAACTATCTGGAATGACTAAAACTAAATTACCAGGATATTAATTTATCCTAGAACTTTCAGAAAAAAAATTAAGAATTAAAAAAAAATGAAAAATATGGAGACATTAGAATATTTAAAAAAAATATAAATAATTAATATTATATAATATTTATGACTCAAGTTCTGAAATATTAGTTATGACACAACGACTAAAGTAGTGTATATCAGAATCTGCAATAATTATAAATGGTTCTTATATTTTTGAGATTTAATTCGACAATATCTTTTTTATTACAAACTTTTTTGTCTTCAGAAATAACATATTTACCATAGAACGAAGTTTTTTTTTTTTAGAAACATGGAACTTTTATGATAAACTGGGCTTTCGCATCTTTTGAGATCAAATATATCATGGTTCATATTGAAAATGCCTTTTCTACATTCTTTAAAATATTAATTTTTTTTTTGATAGATGATGATTTAAACAAAAAGATTGAAAAAATACTGTTAATACTCTTGGTAGAATTTTAGATATTTTTAGAACTATGAAGTCTAAAACCGTGAGTTTTTCAGTCTAAAACTTTTGGCCATTGATTGGTAGGGAATTTCTAATTTATTTTTTATTATACTCTATCTTCGAATCAACGTCAAATACTTTTAAAAAAATTCTGTTTAATGTAACACATAACAAAACTTTAAAAATAAGTATTTATGTATGTTAAAAAAATTAAGCACAGACTACTTTTTTTTATTGTTTATCAATAAATCTAGATATTTATGTTCATTTTGTTAGTTACCGAAAAACGGCATATTTGAGACAATCCTTGCAATCAAGTTTTTTTTTCAATATTAAAAATTAGATATAAAAAAAATGACTTATGTTGCCAATTAAATTAGTAATATTGATTTTCATGAATGCGGGTGACTTTGCACATATACTGACGGTAGTTATTCTACTAGGTTTAAATTATAAACACGTACCTAATATAAATAGAAAATTACACGAATTTTTACTAATTAGTTTGTGGATTTTAATTTTTTTTTTTAGAGACAATAATAGTTTATTAAAGAAACGAATATTTTAAATATAACTGTTAGCGATTTTTTCAAACAACATTTGAGTTGCACCGGAATATCAAAACTAACAAACTAGCAATAAAAATAATTTGAAATTTTAAAAAAGTGATAAAATTAGCTTTGAATAAAGTAATGAGAATTAGAAAATAGACCTTTAAGTTTTGTTTAATTAAAAAAAAATAGTAAAGTGATGATACACTGTTTGTTTCTATGCGGATTTCTTGATTCATATTTTCTTGTGAATTCTATTTTTGTTATTTTACATATTTGTTCTTCGTGAAAAAATGAATTTATTAAAACACTGAAATTTGCAGAGTAATTCCGCATGAATAAGTTTTCCAGATTTATATAGAAAATAAGTCTTCCAATAGAAATTTTTAAAATAGAAATTTTATTTTCAGTTGGATTAAAATGCAATTACGATATCCAAAAGAATGAAAAATAATAATCCAACTGTTCAAGAAAATTCAAATTAGATTTTAGTCGTTCTTTTTTAAATTCAAACGCCGGAAGTGCCTGGAAATACCTAGAAGTGCAAGAAGTGCTGGAAATCACCTATGGCACTTCCGGAAGTGTGGAAGTCTTTGACGTTTTCCATACAAATTTAGGAAGTGCTGGAAGTGGTGTACACAATTTTTCGACTTATATCTCCCCCTTGGTATCAGTACACAGTAAAAAAAAATTACAACCACTATCGTTGGTAATTTTTGCACGAGCATTACAGTTGTGAAGTTTGTGTATTGGAAATGTTATGTATTGGCAAAGTTGTGTATTGTCAATTTTATAAAATGGCTTCCTGTCTATAATTTTGATTGTAGAGCAATTTTGTTCGGTTTATGTGTATTATCTGTGATATGTCTCGGTATTAAACTAAGAAAAAAAAGAAAAAAAGAATAAAAAAAGGAAGAAAAATAAGAGAGAGTCTGAGACTTGAACCCATAATCTTTGCGTTGATGGTCTCGTGTTTTCTGCCTGCGTTACCGACTTGCTTACTTCTCTTCAGCAAATGGCCAAGAGTTGCATCGTCAATTTTTCTAATTTACATGATGCTTCCTCTGTTTTCTGTTATTACATAATTATTCATCATTTTTTACGACTGAGCCATATTTTAAGAATCCAATGAATGATTCTAGAAGACAATTAGACAGTTAGAAATGCGAAAAATGACTAAAATCTTAGAAAAATTGCAATACTGTAATTAAATAAAAAAATCAAAAGTCATTTCATTTTGGAGACTTCCACTTCCGCAGTGTACTTCCACCTCAGTGTACACCACTTCCGAGCTAATATCTCCCCCTTGGTATTTTCTCACAAATCACATCACTGTCCAATTCTTTAATAACTTTTACCGTGTAAACAGACGGAATTCCCACGGGAATTCCCATGAGATTTTCCATTCCGGATGGGAATTCCGGATGGAAATTCCCATATTGAACTGTCAAATTTTTACCATCCGCTCTATGCGCCTCTGGTGGACTTCAAGCGCAACACAAAAATGCTCCGAAGATTTGAATTTCAAATTTTGTTTTTTCCGAATATAAATAACGGAATGTGTATTTAGAAGATATTTTACGTAATTTATTTTATTAAAGTGGCTTTATTCTACCACAAAGATATTAGTAATATTATCTATTAATACATTTCATGGAAAATCTTTTAAAATTTCTCGAGAAATGATTAGAAATGTTGTTATAGCGTAAATATCTTGTCAAAAACCCCCAATTAAAGTGGATAAATCAACGACAGGCTTTGGATATCTTTGCTGATAGGACCTATTGATTAATTTTCGTTTAATTGTAGTGCTGATAATTTAAAATTTTATAAAATGTTAGAAGAAAATATATAAAATATCCCTGGGTGACCAAGCAGTCAATTCATTCGTAACAGAGATGTTTACAAAAATTAGTTAATTGTATAATAATTGAATACAAATTGTTTTAAAAAAACAAGAAGACTGTAAAATATTTTAAAATTTTATTTCCAAAAAAAGTAAACAATAAAAAATATTGAAGTAATATTTTATATCCGAAAAGGCAGTTTATATGGTTTCTGGCTATAATTTTCATCAGTGAACTTCGACAGTTCTTATTATTCTTTGTATTTCCTTATCTACATTATTATATTCTTTACATTTTTTAATAATGGGATTTATTGAAAAAGATAAATTTTGAACCTGCCTTTCCAATCATTTAAACCTCTTCTGAAATGTTATTGATGAATATTTAATTTAATCCAGAAACACTAATCCTTTCAAAATTATTATAGTATTATTATTCGATTTCAAATTTGCTTTTAAAATCAATGTTTTGATCACTACAGGAGATTTTACATGTTTTTTCATATATTATTTGCTTAAAAACACTCCAAATTAAATTTTCGGAATTCTCCGGAAGCAAAAAGCTATCTCGAGCGAGATAGCTTTTTTCCATTTTAGAAAATTGAATATTTCACCCTCCAACGGAAAATTTCCATTTGAAATTCAAAATATTTCAAGACATTCGGGCAGTTTCGTGCACTTTTGCAGAGGGCGCTTGTATAGCAAATTTACCATTTGCTCGTGGGAATTCCCGTGGAAATTCCGTCTGTTTACACGGTTAATGAATTTATTACAAAAATTTGCTTTTTTCCGTGCAAAATTACGTCGCAAAGGGCACCATCCGCCATCTTCTTTTTGACAACTGAACCGTCTATGTGCATTTCTTCGAGCAATCAATCACTTTTTCAAGACATTTTCCCTAGGATTTTCCGCGGCCAATTCAAAAAATAAATAGTCACAAATGCTTCCAAAACTCACCAATTTTCTATTCCAGTTTATAAACCACTGATATTCCACATGATTTTCATAATTTTCCACGAATTATGAAATGTTGCAAAAGTCGCTTGGCGACCTATATTTAGCATATTTTTACTATCAAATCACGTTTTTTTAACCAATTCTTTGTCAATAAACTAATTCAAAAAACTATTTTCCTTTATGATAACATCAATTTTCATCGAAATTTCGTTATTTGTACTTCACAAATTGGCTTTAAAAAACAATCTTTTTAACATTTTCTCTTGAAATCCTGGCGACCACCACTACAAAAGCAGAAAAAACTACTTTTTCCTTAAATGTTGGGTCCTCTGACATCACTGATTTCATGTCACTCCATCGTTTCACCCAAGGGGGAGATATTAGGGTAAAAATGTGTACACCACTTCCAGACACTTTCACAATTTATATGAAAGTGTCCTTTACATTTCCAGCATTTCAGAAGACTCCTGAAAATACTGCAATACTTCCAGTACTTCTTACACTTCATACACTTCACATACTTAGGGATCAATAAAATTTATTTATTATTATGAAAAATCTGATTAAGGAAACTTAAAAAGATCACGCAAGAAATTTTTTTTACGTATATTTTTTTAATATTTTGTTTATATTTTAAATTTCTAGCTACAGATATTTTTGTATAATAACAATATTTTATTATTATCTGTATTTTACCAAGGTGTACCAAAAGAATTCTTTCTATGGATTTTCCAAGAGACCTGTGAAGCTACTTTTAGAAAAGAGAGTCTCTAGAAAAGTATTATCGTTTATAATTTATTGAAACTGCGTTGAAAAGTCTGAAAGAGACCAAAAGTACGAGTGCAACAATTAATTTAGCACTTCAGAAATACAGTGTCGGCCAAACATTTCTTGACAAAGTTATATTCGAGAAATTAGGGGTGGAATGATTAATTTTTCGGAACTATCGAATCGATAGTATCGATAAATCTGTATCTGTTAAACTAAATTAATGAAGACTTTTATCACATTGTCAGGTCATTTATTGTGACATTCTTAATGGAAAGCGACTGTTTGTAAATATTTACATCAGCTAGAAAAAGTACAGTTACCGTTTAAACTTTTTAGAATCGACAGTCGATACTATCGAAAAGAAGCTATGATGTCATCCCAGATAGTAACAATGATTAATTTTTTTCTTTTTACAAATGAGTTGCCTGTAGTCCAAAAATATTATTTATACATTAAAAATAATTTAATATTGTATCAAAAATATTTATTTTCCAAAAGAATTTTTTATCGGCTAAAAGTTTCTTGTCACATTTGAAAATGTTACTCTGAAAAATAGATCAATACGACACGATAGCGGTTAGATCAGTGAGATGTTTTTAAGGTCGTTGTCGTTAACCCCATCATATAAGTTTAACGACAGCGCGGGATCCGGCAAATCCTGTATTCTGGAATTGGATAGAGAGGTCGTTGGTTAAGGATTACCACTAAAAAGTACCATAATATCCTGTAAAACAGTTGATACCGTTCCTACAGCTCCCCTTATTCTTTTCAGTAAAAAAATGTGGCACCCATGTATCGAGTTTTTAACTCTTTCGCGTCCCACTTTTATTCAGCAGATGAATTCATGTAAAATTTAGTTTTTCTTAATGCTTTATGATCAAATATAATAGTTCAGAGAGGAAAAAAAAATTTCCATTGCGTGAAAACTCGGAAAAACCCTGGGTCATATATGACCCTATTGTCCTCAAGGGAAGTGTACATACCATTTTCAAAATCTATATCACGGGCTCCTTAAGAGTTTTTTTTGCTTGAAGTTACTAATTTGGCCAAAACCATGGAAAACTGGATTGTTTTGATGAACACTGTACTCCTGGTGTTCTAGGAATCTTCCTGGTAATCCCTTGAACAGTCTCTGTCACAATATTTGGAGTGGCTTTTGGCAAAAATAAACTTACCCACATATTTATTCACACACAATACAATTGCACAATATTGAACGTTTGCAAAATACTCTAAAATATTGCAAAATATGTTATAATTCATCAGATATAAGATGAAATGTCCAGGAGCAAGATGTCCCAACTGCATTTCACAAAGAAAAACAATGTCCCAACTACATTTCGCTATAGGTTTGGGACGAAAACACTGTTACCCTTGGGGACAATAGGGTCATATATGACCCGGAAAATTCTACACGCTTTTCTGGAAAATTGAGAGTAATTTATTATATCAAAATATGCAATATACAATCTTTGGATATTCTATTTTGTGTTTCTAAAGAAGTTTTTGCTGAAAAAAAAAATAAATTAATATAAAAAAATTTGAAAAAGACAAGTCATTTCACAAAGTTCGGAATTAGTGATTTTTGATCTCAAATATTTTCTTTTCTTGAATATCTGGAGTCTTGAGAAAATTAGCCAAGAATCTTACATCCTTCTATTACGATGTCGTGCACACACCGATAGATTTCAATTAATGTAAATAGTAAGAAAAAATTGTTTTTTTCCATGGGTCATATATGACCCTAATGACGCGAAAGAATTAAACACATTCAAGCTTTCCTAAAGTTCAATTTTGTGTTCCAAAATCAATAATCTTTTCAATTGTTATCTATAAATTTTCTTCCACTCGAATACTTACAATATTGCCAACCATGTTAAAAGGCATTTAAAATAAAGTTGATCTTTTCACGAATAAATCCCTATATCAAAACACATCATTTAAACGGGATCTAAATACATCCTCAAAATTCTTTTTTGTAAAAGTCCATTTTGTAAAATTACAAAATTCGTCTAACATTAAATATTACAAAGGCACTTTTTCGTTCCTTACGTATCTTGTAAAAGTCCTTCAAGTAATATCGACTTATTTGAAGGATACTTGGAATTAGAGACAATATACAGTAGACTCTCACTTATCCGTGGACTTTTTTTCCGGGTGACATAAAAAAATTCGTGAGACAGTTGAATTTTAAATATTTTGCTGACATTGTTCCCGTTTTGGGTTTTTTTGTTAATTGATTCAAAGTCAACTGCAATAGCTAAATTGTAACGAAAAAGATACATTTTTCATAAATAATGAATATTGTAAATAAATTTATAACCGTCAACTGAATATTTCCTCGGAGAAATTACAACACAAAATTAAGTTATAATAAATTTTAGCATTATAGTAAAGAGAGGTAATCCGGATACTTTTCATAGAGTGCGATTTTAATGCTTGTTTTTGGACTGATGAAATATTTTTTTCGCCATTCCAAATCAATAGAATTATTCTTTGTTTAATTTAGAATCATAATAGAAATAGAATTTTAGCAATAATATTGATGAAAATTAATAAAATTACGATAATATTAATATATGCGCAAGAATGTTACTGCGACGCTTTTATGTAACTCCGTTGAATTCGATCAAACTCGGATGCTCATTTTAAGGAAAAGTTTAATGCATAAAAATGAGAAGATATTATTTCAAAAACATTTTTTTAGAGTTTTATTCCATCAATTCATTTCATTAATTTATTATTTAATTATATACATTTTTATTTATTTTAAGATTGCACTCAATTCTTTGATTTTTCCTCGGTTTTCTTGGCTGACTTCCTTCCACGTTTTTTCTTTTCAGCTTCAATTGGCATTTGAGCCTTTTCCTTTACCATGTTTTTCTCCTTTAGTTTTATCTCCTTTTCTTCTGCCCTTATTTTTTTGTTCCTCTCTCTGGTCAACTTCCGTTCAGCAATTTCTTTCTTTTTTTGTAAATCCTGCCTCAATTTTTCCTCCTGTTCCGCGATAATTTCCTCGGAAGATACAATATACTGGTGTTTGACATTGCTGGCTTTGACCCTCTTCTTCTGACGACGATTTGGAATTTCTCCTGGCCAGAAATAGCATTGTTTTAGTGTGTCGAAGATCGGTTGAGTCTCAGAAGTTGCAGAGAGTTGGTTTCCAGGGATGACTGGATCATTTGAAGGATTATTGTCGGTGGCCTGATCGTGCTGGTTATTGATAATGGACTCCTCTGAATGTTGGAAAACAATTTTCGGGAAATAAAGACCAGCATAGAAAAGTGGCCCATCCATCCAGCCACTCTGTGGTGACGTTCCCATTTTCCATCCTTCTGCGTTGTGAATGGCAATTTTTGGAGTAATGTCAGTTTTATGAACAGCCATTGGAGGAGCAAGTTCGCCAGTAGCTGACACCCTGAGGAGTACTGTGATACATTGCTTCGGTCCTGAATTTTTAAGAGATGGAACTACACGTGAACCTCTCCTGGACAGGACATTTCCATCTTCCGGTGTCAAAAAGAAGACACTTTCGTTGCAATTAAAAACACGGTCTGGTGAAATGCTCAGAAGGTTGTGTTTTGTGAAATATCCAAGACAATTCTGAAACCATTCCGTGAGGTCTTCAGCAGTAACAGTAGCTCTTTCCAATGAGAAGGATTTTGGCTTGCGCATGCTGAGCTCTGGATGACGCTTAAGAAAATTCCTGAACTAAACGTCTCCGGGTCTTCCAGCTGTAAAATGGTTTGGAATTTTGTAGACCTCACAGATGAGTTTAACGCTGTCCAGAACTTGTTCCTTCCCGATGGGATGCCAGCCATCCGCACATCCCAGGATCCATTTGACAAGTTCTTTTTCCTGTTCTTTTGAAAGAATTGTTGGCCTGCCATTGGGGCACTCCTCTGGGTATTTGCCGGTCAATTTGTTGTGCAGTGTTGTTCTTGGGACATTAAATGTTTTGGATGCATATGCTATGGTAGAACCATCTCGTACACACTGCAAGGCATTCCTAATACCTTCCTTAGAGTCGGGCTTGTCCTTATAGGTCTTTTCTTTTGTTCCCTTTGGCATCTGAAACAGAAAAAGAGTCCTGAACAATGCAAATTCTGAACCAAAACATTGACTTTCACCGCATCCGTTTTGCATCGAAATGAAAACATTCACAAAAATCACTTATTTCTGTATGAATTATTAATATATTATCAATAAACTCTTACTCACCTTGTAGATCAATAACTACACTAACTTTTATTGATAATTTTGATTGCAAATAATGTTTTATTATATAGAAAAAACACTAAACTTTTTCCAGCGACGAGCTGTCAACAGCAAAATTTTCTCAGAAATTAAATTTTTAGTACACAACCCAGCTGACCCGAGCTTAAAAAAATATTTCTTTTACCCACTTATTAAACCGATAAAAATATAATTTTTGGTTTTTCTTAAAGTAGAATAGTTATATTATGATACTTCAGTAATTAATTACAGAAATAAAAATATAAATTATATTTTAAGTGGATGTATCCGAGTTAAATCGGTCGCGGCATCCGAGTTTTGCAATCGTCGGAGTTACATGGCCTTACTATAAACAATAAAAAATCAAATACTCATAAATAATTAGTTGCATCAATATATTTTGAATTGGCACATACTAAATTATAAGAATTAGGTATTGTTTTTTGAAATTATACTTTTAATTAATTATGAATTTTTTTTCTTAATCTAGCGACTCATGGTATCCTTTCCCTATTTTGGTTAGATTAGCAAGCTTAGATGGGGTTCTATTTGACATTCAAATTATTTATTAATATGTTTGAAAATTCAGGAAAGGATGAAAAAATACATTGAAATTCTAATTTTATCTTCAGTCTTATTTTAATTACTGAGTTATCTCTATTATTTAATAAAATTTTACAAGCATTTAGAAAAATTGAGCTACTACTTCTGATTTTCAGCACTTAGTGTTTGCTAAAGTGGATAATCTGACATTTTAATAACTTATTTTATTTTGCTCAAAAGTGAGCACGATCAACTAAATAATAAGTTAAAATCAATTAATCAATTTAATAAATTATTTAACACTAGAAACATTTTGGAAAGTGTCATGGGTGTCATGGGAAATATGCGGAAATTCGCTGGACACGCGTCAAATTTACTGGAAATATATTGGAATCGCGCTAAATTCATTGGAAATTTACTGGAAAGGCGCCAAATCCAATGGAAATTCCCTGGAAATAAAAGTGGTGAAATTTTGTGAAATTCACCACACTTTCAAAAGAAATACTCCGGAACATTTCCTTCGTAGGTTTGTGTGTGGAAGGTTTCGAGAGACAGCGCCCGGGTGAAAGAAATAAAGCTATATAGTTTATGCGAGCTTAAACGAGACAAAACATCGTCATTAGAAGGTCGTCGTTCATTTGCAAGTTTGTTTGAGCCATAAAAAGCAATCTTTGCGACATTTTCTCTTGAAATCCTGGCGACCACCACTACAAAAGCAGAAAAACTACTTTTTCCTTAAATTTTGGGTCCTCTGACATCACTGATTTCATGTCACTCCATCGTTTCACCTCTATGTGACCTTATGGATAACTTTGTGCGGAAAGATGACTAGACGTAGCCCGTTTTTGCATTTGTCATGTAGACTATGCTTTCCTATTTCTTTTCTAGATCATTCTTTTTCTTTTAATGGTATTCTTAGGATTTTCTTCAATTCACTCGTTTATGTCTTGTTTTTCTAAACTTCTCTTTTTATTTCTTGTTTTCAGCTGCTGATGAGCCAAAAGAGAAGCAAATTGACGGTGTAGCACCGACATTTGCAAAGAAACCGGCAATACGACAAGAAGACGATGGAAAACGATTGTTATTTGAATGCCGAATTCAGGCTGATCCTAAGCCGACGGTCACGTGGTCACACAATGGAAATGTTGTGTCAGAAACACCTAGGCACAAGGTAACAAAATAATCCAAAAAAAAAAAAAAACAAATTAGCAACTTTGACTCAAAATAATTCCATTTTTCAACCCCAATTTTTAGCCAACAATCAGCAAAGATGACGGCCATTTCTATTTTGCATCGTTGGAAATTAAAAATGTGACAGTTGAAGATGCTGGCAAGTACAAAGTGACAGCTAAAAATGAACTAGGCGAGAGCAATGCCACCATTAGTCTCAATTTTGACAGTAAGTTTACCTTTAATAATTTAGCAAAATATTTTATTTTACTTTTGAAAATTTACCAAAAAAAAAAACAAAATTGGACACACTGGCTGCTCTAACTTGCGTTTTGTTTAATTTTACCACATTTATTTTTTATTTTTATTTTTTGTTTTTACTTTTAATTTCTTTGCCTTTGCGGCTGCGAAATGTCAAAAAAAGAAGGTGTCAAATAATAAAATATGGTGTTTCTTCGGTTGAAAATGCACAAAAAAAGGAAAGGATATATAAAACTGATATTTACACGATATTTCAATGAAATTTTAAAGAAAAACATTATTTTTTGATAAAAGAATAAATTAATTCATACTTAATATTTTAATTTGCTTACTGAATAATACCTTAATATTAATTAGTTAAACAAAAAATAATAAGAACTTTATTTTTAATAATCATAACCTATCATAACAGCCTCAGAAACACCATAAAATTTCAACGAAAATATTTATTAAAAAAAAAATAAACAAAAACTAATGAAAGCTCTGCTTTGTTCTCACGCATATTTTTCTTTATTTTTTTTTGTCCTTTTCGTTTTTAAAATCTTAAACCAAAAACAAAAAACAAAAATGACATTTGCGTAGTTTTGAGTGCTTATTGCAAAAAGAAAGATGGCAGC
Source organism: Phlebotomus papatasi (assembly GCF_024763615.1). NCBI lineage: Eukaryota > Metazoa > Arthropoda > Insecta > Diptera > Psychodidae > Phlebotomus > Phlebotomus papatasi. The sequence continues at coordinate 4,551,122 of NC_077226.1, read as the reverse complement.
ACTTGAATGATTCAGGTAATGTCAAAATGCTAAAACAAAATAAAAAAAAAACAAAATGGCGCAATTTAGAGCAAACTTGGGTGGCCTTAGTAAAAAAAAAAATAAAGAAACACAAAACAAAACCAAATAAAAATAAAAATAAAAGATTGAAGAAACCAAAAAAAAAAACAAAAAATCTCCAGGCGATGAAGCTCCAGTCCCGGATGACGGCATTAAGCCAACGTTCACGGAAAGGCCTGTGATTAGGCAGAGTGAAGATGGCGGTAGGATAACGTTCGAGTGTCGCTGTGCAGGTGATCCGAAGCCATCTGTCAAATGGTACCATGGGCAGGAAGAAATAAAGGCCGGAGGTAGATATAGCATCAGTTTGGAGTTGGATCAGAAGCTCTATCACATGGCACGCCTGGAGATAAGTCAGGTGGTGAATGGGGATAGGGGAGAGTACCGGGCAGTAGCCAGGAATAAACATGGCGAAGGTGTTGCCACAATTAACCTCAATTTTGAGGGTGGTGATAAGCCAAAGTGAGTCATCAATGAAAATTTATCTAGATCCAGGACACAAACCAAATATTTTTCGAAATTTTTCACCAAAAAAAAAGAACTTTAAACCTTGAAACTCTATTTTAACATTTTAAACTATTTCTAATATTAAAGTCTCCTGAAGTATAAGGTGTAGTCCGGAAAGTATCTTCCGAAAGCTACAAATTGTCACTGATACCCTTGCCATAACCTCAATAAATTAAAGTCTTTTCGGTTTTATATTAATTTCTAAGTTATGTGGTTTGTGTCACTGGTAATTTTCACACTTATCCTTCGGCCTTATTAAAAAAAAACAACCAAAAAACAAAAAAAAACTTTGCCATACAGAATTCCAGATGGCAAATCACCACGCTTCCCCAAGAAACCAACAATTCGCCAAGAGGGTGACATCTTAATAATGGAATGCATTCTTGAGGCTCATCCCGTACCAGATATCACATGGTTTCGCGGTAGTACACCAATTGCTGATACAGGTCGCATCAAAATGTCCCGACGTGCCATCTCACGCGACACCTATACGCTAACCCTCGAAATATCAAATCCGACTCGTGATGATGGCGGCAATTACCGTTGCAACGCCTTCAATAGCTACGGAGAAAGCAATGCCAATATTGCCCTCAATTTCCAAGGTAAGATTTTAACTAGCGCCATCTATCATTGCCTGCTTGGCTTACAGCGCTTAAAAAATTCGCCATTTTGTCCAAAATCGAAAAAAAAACAATATATATCCCACTCTGACTCTGATAGTTTCCTTTAAACTGAGACAAAAATGCACTTTTTGTTTTTTTTACAAAAAGGCGGTGACGATCCAAATGGATTTGCTCCATCATTCATCGAGAAGCCGAGGATCATTCCAAACGAATCAGGCAGCCTGATCACCATGAAGTGTCGATGCAAGGCAAAGCCACAGCCAACGGTTACATGGTATCGTGGCCAGGATATTGTCAAAGAATCCACAAAAGTCGCCATTGAAACGACACAGTCTACTGAACCTGACCAACCAGACGTCTATGACCTCATTCTCCAGATACGTGATCCCAGTTCACCAGATGGCGGCACCTACAGGTCAGTTTTTTTTTTTCTCTATCTCATATATTTTAATTTAACCCTATCACAGTATTTTCTTTAATTTTTTTTTATCGACCCAAAGTTTATTGCAATCTGTATTGAGTTATATACATTCAGCAAATATTTTCGCGAAAGAAGAGTCTTGGAGAGTGTGCATGCCCTCTGGCATGACCTCTATATATATTCAAATTATTATCACATTTTTAACAAAAGAACAATGAAGATTGAAAGGAAGACATTGGTAAAAGAAGACTAAAAAACGAAGAAGTTAAAATTACAAGTGATTCACAAATTTGGTAGGCGCGATCTCTTCAGTCTAGAAGACCCGTAGTTGATCAAAATATCTCTTGCCAATGGATTAGGGTGCTGCTGCAGCCTGATCGCATAATTCCGTCTTCGTTCTCGAATAACGTCTCTCACTTCGGGTGCCCCCAAGTCATTTCTAATGATTTCGTTTGGTACAAACCAAGGTGCATCGACAATTTGTCTTAGCACTTTGTTTAGAAATCGCTGAATAATATTGATGTTAGACTTGGAGGCACAACCCCACAGCTCCACACCGTAAGACCAAATAGGTTTAAGCATACTGTTATACAGCAATAGCTTATTGTCCACAGAAAGCTTCGATCTACGGCCTATCAGACAGTACATCTTTCGCAGCTTCAGGCTTAGTTAGCATCTTTTCGCCCAGATGTGTTTTCGCCAAGTAAGTCTCTTATTGAGATGGAGTCCCAAGTACTTCACATCGTCCTGAACAGGGATGATTTCGTTGTTGAGTTTAATAGGAGGACAGGTTTCTCTTTTGAGCGAGAAGGTTACTTGTACTGACTTGAACTCATTTACACTTATCCTCCACCGATTCATCCACTCTTCCATAATGTTGATGGCCTCCTGGAGCTTTGTGGACGCAATTATTGGATCAGGATCTGACGCTAGAACGACAGTGTCGTCAGTGTAGGTAGCCATCATAACTTTAGAGTTATTTTTCATAGGAATGTCGGCAGTGAATATCGCGAATAGCAAAGGGGCCAGCACGCTTCCTTGGGGAATGCCTGCTTTTATAGGGTGAAGATGGGTGTCAAAATCCCGAAAGGTCACAAAAAAGCTCCTATTGCTAAGATAAGATGTCAGGATGGCTGTCATCTGATTCGGAAGACAGCTTTCTAGCTTCCAGACTTTATCAAAAGCCTGTTGCACATCCAAAAAAGCGGTTGTTCAAAAAACTTCCTGCTTCCATATCCCCGCTAATCCGTCTAACTACCCTATGGACTTGCTCAATAGTGGAGCGTTTACTGCGAAACTCGAACTGGAAGTCCGGGATCAAATTTAACTCATCAACAATGGGTTTTAGTCACAACAAAAGCAGCTTTTCAAAAAGTCTGGCAAAAAACGGTAGAAGACAGATAGGGCGATATGAAGTCACCACCTCAGGGGGCTTTCCCGGTTTGGGGAACATGATGATTTTCCCAACCTTAAAATGCAATGGCAAATACTTGAGCCTGAGAATGGCATTGAAGATGTCGCGCAGCATGCAAATGCATTTAGAAGGAAGCTCCTGAAGAACTCGAGCATTTATCAAGTCATAGCCTGGCGCTTTTCTGGGATTCATCCTACGAATTGTCTCTCGAATCTCGCACCCTGTGAAGTTTGCTATTTGCATGGTTTTTATAGTTTCTCATCTCGACTGTCTGATCTGTTTTCCGGGACAGACTGGTAATTGGATGACGGCCACGGTGTGAAGGTTTTCTCCAAGTGTTCGGCGTAAAGCTCAGCTTTCTCTTTATCACCCCTAGCCCATGCACCGTCCGGTTTACGGAGAGGAGGATTCTGAGCTACAGGTCTTTTTAAAGTTTTTGTTGCCTTGCAGAGACTATAGTCAGAAGCTCGGTTAGGTGATAGATGAGTTATGTATTCGTCAAAATTTTCATTACTAATTTTTTGGAGTAACTTTTTAAGGTCCTTGGTGGCTTTATTTAATGCCTTTTTATCATCAGGGGACCGAGTTTTTTTAATACCTTTTTCTAAGTCGCCTCTTAGTTGCTATTTTCTCCCTGACAGTTTGCGGGACAGCAGCTTGTGCGGCAGTAGCACAAGGAGGTGGTGTAGACTTCCATGCAGCAGCCTGTATAGTCTTTGTAAGACTAATGATAGCATTTTCCATCTCGCTTTCTGTCTTCAGAGGATAACTCCTGGGTAAAGTGTCTTCTAAAATTCCTCGAAATTGACTTCAGTTTGTCTTTTTGTTGCAAAGTTTAGCTGGTTGTTCTAGTCTCAATACTTTAGAGCATAGAGTCAATTTTACTGGGGAATGATTAGAAGATAAATCATACAATGGGTCTATTTGGCAACATTTAGTATCTATTCCCCTTGGCATACAAAAAAGTCGATAAGGTCGGGGATTTTATTTGTATCGGTTGGCCAGTATGTTGGAGTACCAGATGATAAAGTACACAAAGTCATGCTTTGGATTGTTTTGAAAAGTTCCCGGCCTTTGGGGGTGATGATTCTAGAGGCCCAGCTTGTGTGCTTGACATTGAAGTCACCCCCAGCTATGAACCGACACCCGAGAGTGGAGAAAAAGCCCTCAAAGAATGCTTAACTCTTTCGCGTCCATAGGGTAATGTCATGACTCGGGGAAAAAAGTTTTTTTTGGGTATTTACATTAATTGAAATCTATCTGTTCGTGCACGACATCATAATAGAAGGATGTAAGATTCTTGGCTCATTTTCTCAAGACTCCAGTTAGATTTCAATTAATGTAAATAGCCAAAAAGAAACTTTTTTCCCCGGGTCATATATGACCCTATGGACGCGAAAGAGTTAAGAGATGGCATGCCTAGGCGGGCAATAGAGAGCCGTCACGCAGATTGGAGAAACTAAGTCATGAACCTGCACACTGGTCGCCTGAATCTGCTCAGATGAAAAAGATTGAAGTTCCTGATGCTTAATGTTATCCCGGATAATGACCGCGGATCCACCGTGAGCCTTGCCGCTAGGGTGTTGTGTGTGGTAGATTTTATAGTTCGGCAGTTTAATGTAGGATTTTTCTGAAAAGTGGGTTTCAGATACAAGCAATATGTCTATATTTTGATATTGGAGAAAAGTTCTCAATTCCTGTGTGTGTTGACACAGGCCATTCGCATTCCAAGTTACTATTCTAAGAAGCTCAGTCATCATGTAAGTTTGGAAACGAGAGCTGTCACGGCCTTTAGCATATCGGACATTTGGGCCATAAGATCCGTCATCATGCTCAACATCAGTTGCATATCACTTGAACCGGAATCTCCAGGAAACTCTCTCATATCAGAATTGTGTCTTTGCCATTGCCTGTCCTGCCTTACTGCTTGTGCATATGATATTCCAGTTCTGCGAGGGAGTGGCTGGGGCGGATTGTTATCACGGCTATGCGATGATAGCACCGGAGGTGCTATTATTTCAGAGTGTTGTGAACCATCAGGAATATTTCTTCCTGTCCCGTTGCCAGCCCTTTGTAGCGGAAATTTTGTTTGTTTGAGATCTTTGTGTACCCGGCATCCTCTGTAATTAGCCGGATTTTCTTTAATAAGTGAAAAAAAAGTAGTTGAATACAGTAGACTCTCGATAATTCGGCTCTTTTACTACAACGGTCACTAGAAATTTAAACAGAAAATTTTTCATTTATTCTTTTGTCTCCGTTACAGGTGCCATGTTAAAAATGAATTTGGTGAAAGCAATGCTAATCTCAATCTAAACATCGAAGCTGAACCAGAACCCGAAGGTGATGGTCCGACATTCGTGGAGAAACCAAAGATTGTCAGTGAAAATAATGGAAAACTAGTGATAATGCAATGTAGGGTTAAGGCTAATCCTGAACCGACAGTTGTATGGACAAAAGATGGCGAAACTGTCAGTGATGGTGGACGTGTGAAGATGTCTGTGGTTAAGAAGGGAGATGAATATGACATTAAACTCGAATTAACTGAACCCGAATTGCATGATTCGGGCTTATATCGGTGTAACATCAAAAATGCCCTCGGAGAGCTCAATGCCAATCTCACGCTCAATATTGAAAGTAAGTGATTTTTTTTTGTTACATTAGACATAACCTCATTTTGTAATTAACCTTCCTTTTTGTTTTAATTTCATTGTTTAGTTGTTCCTGTGATAAAAGACAAGCCAAAACTCATAAAGATTGTGAAGAAGAAGACTGTGGTGATTGAGTGTTCGGTGGTGTCAAAATTCAAGCCACAGGTGACGTGGCTAAAGGAAGAGAATGAGGTTAAGGAAGGTGAACGACATCAAGTAAAGGTTGAGAATACAAAAGAGGGTGAATTTGCTGTTCAACTCGAAATTTGTCCAGTTGCTGAGCACGATAAGGGATCCTATCGTTTGGTTGTACGCAATGAAAGAGGCGAAGCAACATCGCAGACTGTTGAACTTCGTGATTTACTCATTGAGGACAAAGGTATGTTACACTTACAAAATACAGTTCTGGAGGTCAATTCTGAACATCTTTTTGGTAAGATAAATGATAATTTTCGTTATTATTAATCGTATCGAGATATTTATTACAAGGTAATCATTTTTACAATGTCATATCCCGTGTTGGAAGAATTTGCGAAGTCCATTGTAGACCGCCCAGGAGCGCCTTCCCGTAGTGTGGTGAATGCTTCTTCCATGCTCCCGGAGTTGTTGGGCGAGGCGGTGCATTTTTATTACGTTATATCACAGTGAAAATATCTTTTTCTTAACATTCAGATCTTTGCACCGGGTGGGACTCGAACTCACAACAGTGAATCGAGCCAGGGAATCGATCCGCCCAAGAGCCAACGGTCTTGCCTATTGCGCCACTGATTCCCCAATAATTTTCGTTGAAGATGTAAATGTATGTGTGAATATTCCGAAAGTGTAGCCGAGAGAATTCGATGGTAACCCGAACATAATATAGATAGATATTAGATAGATAGATAGATATTTATTTCATCATCAATGACTTAAAAGCGCAATACAAATATAACTTTGTGTAAGATTTGTAATTATGCGTCCACCGCCGTCTTAGCGTTGGTAACCAACCTACTCCGGAGTAAAACGGTGGAAAAACTCCATCTCAGGTTGTATATGCCAGAGAAGTCTCAAATGGTTACAAATTAAAAGTTATACAAAACTGATTTTCATTAGCACATCTTAATAAATGTAACAGAAAAATGCTGATCTGCCTAATTTTGCGCGATTTTAAGCATTGTGAGAGGGTGAATGGCTAGCTCTAACTGAGCTGTGAGCCATTTGGGCAAACGCCCCAGTGTGAACACTAAGTCACACATTACAATGTGAAGATTCCCATTTTCAAGATTCTCCAATAAAAAATAAATAAGGAATAAATGCAATATATCAGAAAATCCTTATTAATATTTCCACTTCTAAAAAAACTGAAAAAATGCTGTTAAATTAAGGGAAAGGAAAAAGGAAAAAAGTGGGCAGAGCGAGCGAGTAATCCAAAATAAAACATGAAAAAAAAATCAGCATCGTCACGGGTAATTAGCAGGACCCCACGCCGCGACAAACCACCCACCCGCAATGACGATGGATCCCGGAAACGCATAGCTAGCCTCCACATAGATAGGCCACAGCTTCACAATCCCAGGGGAGAGAGAGCCTAGTGAAGCCAGGAGAGAGAGACCCCGCAGCATAGGACCACTTGTCAGGCCCTGAGCTATAAGACAAGCTCATACCATGCGAGTCCGTGTTTATTAAAATAGAAACTCTAAAAAAAAATCAAAAAAAAATCAGACCACCCCAAAGCGAGCCAGGAATAATAAGTCACGACGAAGAAATTTCCACCAAGTCCAGACGATACTTTAAAAATAAAACTCGCCATTGAAGATCACAAAAAAAAACAATAAAAATAAATAAATAAATAAAACTAAAGTTATAAATTACAACAAAACTTAATAACAAAACTTAATAAATATGAGTAATTTTAACGATTTATAATAGATTTTTAACGATTTATGATTTAACGATTAATAATAATAATTACTGTTAAGGAAAAAAAGGAGCATGTCAAGGGAGAGCCGGGATCGACAAGTAAGAAATCCAAACAGAAAAAAAAGATTCAAGAGTAGAGTCCTGCAATAAAATCCACGTGCGCATTGACAAGAAAAGCCCTCAGTTCATCAAATGAAAACGAATCACGCCCAAACACACTAAACAATGAGTTCGCAAGTCTGGGGGCACAGTAACCAAACGTGTGCTTGAAAAACTCTTTTCTAGGCCTCGGAATCAAAAATGATTCTCGCAGCCGTACACCTATCAACGGTTGTGCATTACGTGGTCTAAAGACTCTTTCCCCACATCTGTTAAAGTACAATCTCATAGTTCTATACGCATAGAGTGATCTAAGAGTCAGAATATTCCACTCCCTGAATAATGGATGCGAACTCTCAAACCTTCCCCTGAACGACATAATACGCATAAGTATTCTTTGTGCCGCTTCTAAATTTCGTAAATGTGAAGGGTATGTAGAACCCCAAAAAGAAATACCGTATTGCAACTTAGACTGCACCATTGCATAATAGAAAGACGACACCACCCTGCGCAGACATGCCTCCCTGAGTTTAAAGCAGTAGCGCATCGAGAGCCTAAGATGTGTCTGCAAACCCTCAACATGTTCCTTCCAGTTCAAGGCCTGGTCCACGTTGATTCCCAAATATCGGAACACGTACACCCGTTTAAGTTCAAAACATCGAGAACCACAGACCCCACTCTCCATAGACTGAACCACGCAATTATTGGAATGAACACACAGCGGTGATACCTGAGGGGACCCCCTTAATGAGAAAATCATGAATCTGGATTTCTGACTTAACAGCATGAAATGTTGATTGAACCACAACTTCAGCCTACTCAAATCATAAGCCATGTCCCTCATAACCAACTCCAGGGTATCACCCGAGTAAGTGATGGCCAGATCATCCGCATATGTAGTGGGGCGTCCCCTTAAACCCACATTATGAACATCACTGATGTATATAATGAACAATACTGGTCCTAGGATAGAGCCTTGGGGAACACCTGATTCAACAGACTGATATGAGCTCAGCTCATTTCCTATCCTGACACATTGTCGTCTATTCGCGAGATATGATCTAAACCAATTCTCCGTGATACCCCTGATCCCAATAGCATGCAACTTTCTCAGTAAAAGCCCATGGTTAACAGTATCAAACGCTTTACATATGTCGAGAAACAGGGCGGATATCTTTTTATCTTTGTTCAAATCATCGCTGACCCTTCCAAGACGAACTTAACGATTTTCAAAAAAAAAGTAAACAATGAACATTAACCTTGCAAAAAATATAGATTTAATTATTTTCTGTTCCATTTTCTGCTACTGTGGAACCTGGGATAACCCATATTCACCTCTAAAGGGCAGAATTCGGAGTCTCATATGCCAAATTCTCCCGTTTGCTGACACTTGTTTGTTTGTTTGCTGACCTCTGTGAGAACAAGATGAATAAAAACAATTAACAAAGTAATAAGGTGGGCCAGATCGGGTTGGTGATGACGTAGACGTAGATACTTTTTGGAGGTTATGTCAAAAATCAGCTGTTCGCGATTCGCGCCAAAAACTCATGCGAACACATTTCTATAAAATCTTGGGAATAAGGGAAGTGTACCACGGATCGGAATGTTAAGAGACATGCTCCATATTTAGTTGAATATATGAGTTCCAAAACACCATTTGGTAATTTTTTACACGCCAATTGATATATTAGTGATCCATTTAATCATTTTCGTGTATTGACACTTTTTCTAATTACGGAGATTAATAATATATAGGTGTAATTGTAAGGATGCAATGTGTTCCGCGGATCGGAAGGGACTTAATCAGGTGTTCCACGAATCGGAAGGGGATGAGCCACGGATCGACAGATGTTTTTGATGAGGATTCTCCTGCTTTCTTGGCATCTAAATCACTCTACAAGGCTTCTGAAGCTTCTTTGTCATCCTTACACTGTGCACTGTGTATTCACATGATACAACTTCTAAAATTGTTAAATTTAATGAAACTTTCACTGGTAAATTGTTCTATCACAACAAAAACATCTAATAATGGCTGTGAAGATGACAGCTGAGCGAGTTGAGCGCAATTTTCCACGAAAAAAATGTGGCGATTCGAGGAACAGATGAAAGAAAACGTACTTGTTCGCAAAAAATAATTTATTTTCAATATTCCTTGCCGAAATAATTAAAAAGGTATATTGATAGTGAAATTAGAGTCACTGAATATTCATTTTTTAATTAACACAGATTTGTAAATCATTTTAATCAAACCTAATTCCTCATATTCTTGCAGACAAATTCTCGCGTGAAATATTAAGAAAGTGATAAATGGCGCATTTTTTGCTAAGACTCTGATATAGTGATTCAATAAATTAGGTAAATAATAGCAATTTTGATTGAAACTCGACGACAAAATTGGTTCTGTAGATTAAATATGAACTAACGTGATGCATCTTGCTAAAGAAAAATACTAAAATACAGTGAATAATTGTCAAAAGTACATTTTATTTTGGGGTGCCGATACGCGGGACAACCTTCCGATCCGAGGAACACTGACGATCGCTGGTACATTTACCTTATATCAAAATTATTAATTTAATTGTTTACAGTAATGACTATTTTTATCAAGTAAACTAATATTTGATGTTGTTTCTGTTTTTCTCATACTTTTTTTGCCACAAAATTCCACTGGACAAAAATTATTTCCACAAAACCCGGCAGACCATACACCATATAAGCAAATCACAAATGTGTCAGAACATTCAATACTCATATGTTCTTTGGAAAAACTCAGATTAAGTAAAATAACATAGAAATCAAAGCATAAAAATCACGTAGAATACCAAATTGATATAAAATGCCGAGTTCAGATATTCTCAATAGAAAGCAAATATTAATTTTCTTTAATTTCGTAAGACTTCTACAATAGTTTTAGGGACTTATAAATCCATTTCCCCCACTAGGTTATTCCCCATTTTTTGCGGTTTTGTGTTAAATTAACAAAAAAAAACACGAAACATGCTAAAATGAGTTTCCATTGATTTTATTAACAAAAAGCTAAATTATTAAGGTTTTTTTTTCCAACACTTTAGCGAGAATTCTATCACACATACCAATATACTTTCCTCCAAAATCTATCAGGTATGAGTTTCTAAAATACCTTTTTTCTAGGTGATGAATTTTATTTTTCTATGGGAAGGTTCACAACAGTTTTCTTGGCAGAAGTCGAACGAAAACCCCACAGGAAAAAAATATTTATTTTATCTCTGATAGCAAAAAGGCACTTTCTTCGCCACATCAGGGTATTATAACATCTAAAATCGTTAAGGAGATCAGGGCTAAGCTTTGTAGATTAGCAGAGAATAATAATATTATTCTTCTGTGGTGTCCTGGTCATGACGATATTATAGGAAATGAAATAGCAGATAAACTCGCGAAGATTGGTGTATATCAGGACTTTTTAGGCCCTGAACCAGTCTTGGGAGTTGAGAAAGAATTACGGAAAGAGATCTTCCAATATATTACAGGAATAGAGCATACAGCACTTTGGAATAACGTAAAAGGCTGTAGTTTCGCGAAATCCGTAATAGATGGATTAGATTTAAATAGATCTCAACTCTTGTTAAATCTTAACAGGGGGAATTTGAGGGTTATTATAGGAATTTATACAGGACACTGGCTAAATTCACATCTTGCAAAGTTCGGTGTAGACGTTGCATCAACTTGCAGGGGTTGTGGAGAGAGTCTGGAAACAGTAGAACACATTTTATGTTATTGTTCCAAATTCTCAAGCCAGAAAATTCAGATCTTTAAGAAAGAAGTGCTGACACTGGGGGATCACAAAAGAGCGGCAGCTCAGGATATTCTGCAGTTCAGCCACGTTTTAAAAGAATTGGAGTAAGGTTTGTTGGGTAGACATAAGGGGCTCAAATAGAGCCTAGGTGTCTGCAGCCCACAGATCGTACCATGCTCCCTATACAATCTATCTATCTATCTTATAAAAATCTATCTCAGGTATTAGTTTTTTCAGAATATTTTATTTAACTGCCAAGAGCAATTCAGAAAAGAAATTTAAGATGATATTTGTATTCTCAACTTATGGTTCTTCAGTACTATTTTACGACTATTTTGTATCTCATATTACTTAATTTTTATTTATTATTTTTACATTTACAATTATTTTGTGTTTTTTAACCAATTTTCATGCTACGAAACCTATAAATTGTCATCACCTCATGAAGTTTTGCCAACGAGGGGAATTAATTAGGACAAATTTGGCATTTTCTCGTCTCTAGCGAGTTTTTTATTTTATTTTTTTTTGAATATTGTAATACTTGAGAGATGAATATTCGGAATAAGATATTCGGAATTTTTGAGAATCAATTGCGTTATTCTCATAATTTCTATTCTGGATTAAAACGTGACCTTTTTTGATAATTTGTAGTCTTAATTGTGGTAAAACCCATTCAATTGTTAATTCTTTTATGCTGTTACAATCTGTATAAAAAATGTGGCACTTTATGGCACTTTACCGCACTTTAAAATGATATTCTAATATTCTGATTCTTGGTCTATTTTTTTTTTTAAATTTAAATCATAAAAATGTTACTAAATAATTTTTTCACAAGAGAAAGTTAATTAAATATTGTATACAAGGGAAAAGTGCTCTCTGCAGTTCAGACTTTACCATCTTTTTTCTGGAAAATCGAAAATAAACCTTAATTTTTACTACACAAAAGAAATCTGTAATTCATTGAGATCCAATGCATACCTCATTTAATATTAAAAGTTCTTAATTTTTTGTTAAAAGACAAATAAAAAGCAATATCGATTTGTTCCAAGGCATATGGTACAATTTTGCCTTCAAATGTGAAAGTACATGCCTCTGAATCTAGAACAGTTTCTGAAAATATTGCTGTCGAAATATCAAATGAGGTATTATTTATAAGCCTGAGGCCTAATTGGAACTATCATTGTAGTGAAACAACCTATCGAAAAAATTCAATTTTTCTAAAGTGTTACTTTTCCTTTGGAAATAAAATTGTTGGAAAAACCATTTCATCGAAATGAAAATATAAAACGCGACGCAAAAAGACAAATGTGATATTCCAAAACCAAATTATATTATATATATAACCAAATTTATCCAAAAATATATTAGATTGGCCAGTAATGGCTAGCCTTGCCTAGAAAGCTGTGAATTTTTTTCTATGTAAGGTAAGGGAAGTATGTATCGGCCAGTTAAGAAAAATACTCCATAATTCGCTTAAAATAAATGATCTAAACCAGTTTTTTGACATTCTAAAATATGCCAATTGGAACTCCAGTATTACATTTATCTATATATCAACATTTGATTTCTTACTCTTTAGAGAAATTAGTTAAAAAAATGGTAAAATTGCAATCATGCACTGCGCATATTGCATCGGCCATATAAAAGCAGATGAGGAAGATATCGGCCAGGAGTGTAGCAGGCATCGGCCGGAAAATAAAACCCAAAAAAAATATCATAAATTTGAATATTTTTCTAATTGATTACGTTGTACTCGAAGAAACACTCTCTGACATCCACCCCTTACCAGAACCCAACCATCAGGACCACTTTTTAGCACTTTCCAGGGAGATTTTTGGTGAAGCTTGTCTGCATCTTCTTATTTTCACCATATTTTTGATCCAATCCTGGAGCTCGGACTTCAGGATAAGAAATCCAGTTTCGGCTTGATTCACGATCCTCCGCGGTTCAGAAGCTTACGTAGTACAAGCTTACCAGTGATTTTCCTTTTGAATGCCTTCCGGAAAGTTTATCTTTCAGGATCATTCTGGACACTCCATACTTTGCAGTCATTTTCAAGAAGATTCTCGTGCCGTCATGACATCCAGCACATTTTTCAATCTTTTCTCTGATATTGCAGTTTCTAAAAGACCTCCTTCAATATGTTTAACATTAATAAAATGCGAAATTCACACTGAGGAAACCCTTTTTCACAACAAAAACATTACCGACATAACCTCAACTGCTCGCGAAAATGACATCGAAATGCGATGAAAAATGGCCGGTGAGCTCTGTACTTGGAACAAAACGTACTTCCTCTCAATTAACAAATTAATTCTAATTATGCGTAGCGAGACAATTAAAAAGTGTTCTGATACTAAAAGTGGAATAATTGAGTAGTATTTTTTTTATTCAGACATTTTCGTAAATAATTTAAATAAGGTATAATTCCTTATTTTGTGTCACTGAAATTCTAGTATAAAATCATAAGAATTTGAGAAATGGCTACTTTTTGATTAAGACTCTGACACAGTGATTCAATTAATTAGATGAATAATTATATTTTGTTAAAAAGTCGACGAAAAACTTAATTCAGAAGATCATATATGAACAAACGTAATATATTTTGTATTAGATAATTGGTAAAACGTAGTTAGTAATTTTTAAATATTCATTTTTATCTTGGTGGCCGATATCTTCTACAAGCTGGCCGATACAAGGTACATGGCCGATATATACTTCTCTTACCTTAGTCTATAATTTTTCAAAAAACTTAATAAAATTGAAAATTGACTAAGAAGTGTACAATTTTGAATGTAATCTTTAAAGATATTAGCTGCAAAATAAGATTAAATTTTGAAATTTAACAATGGAAAATCGATTTAAGGAAATTATTGAGTTTAATGGCATATATGGACGTTATTTTATCGTAGGCAATTTTAATATTGGATGAGTTCATATATTCTGTCAGTAGAAGAGGTCGAAAGTTTGGAGTGGTATATCTCAGCTCCTGATGAACATAATTGGAAGGGTGAACTATTGTTGGAAAGCTTGGCTCATTAGCTTTTAGAATCTGGTATATGTAGTCTGCTATGAGTAAACCATGGTCATCCAGAACCATTTATGTCGAAGAAGACACTCTTTGCAACGTCTTTTTTGGCCATCTACTTCTGGGACCAGGAGTGACCCACAATTCTCGCACAAGGACTATTTGTTAGAGGATCTCAAAGGGTATAATTTGTGGAAGAAACTTTTTTTTGGGCATCTTACTTTTTTTATTCATCGACTTTTGCAAGAATTTTGAAGTGTTAAACGCAAGGAAAAAATTACAGAAATCCTAAAAGAGTGGTTTTTGGAGGAGAAGGATAGACGTTGGGGTGAAATTGAAGTGACCTTTGGATTTCTTGGATCAACTTATGGGGGAGTACTTAGAACATTCCAAGTCGATATCTTCATTAGTTTGTCCAGAAAATGAGATAGAAGGATTTCTGTCATTTTTTTCTATGCGTGTAAAATGTTAAAATTCTTGCAAAAGTCAATGAATAAAAAAAAGTAAGATGTCCAAAAAAAAGTTTCTTCCACAAATTATACCCTTTGAGTTCCTCTAACAAATAGTCCTTGTGCGAGAATTGTGGGTCACTCCTGGTCCCAGCAGTAGATGGTCAAAAAAGACGTTGCAAAAAATGTCTTCTTCGACATAAATGGTTCTGGATGACCATGGTTTACTCATAGCAGACTACATATACCAGATTCTAAAAGCCAATGAGCCAAGCTTTCCAACAACAGTTCACCCATCCAATTATGTTCATCAGGAGCTGAGATATACCACTCCAAACTTTCGACCTCTTCTACTGACAGAATATATGAACTCATCTAATATAATATCCAATGTGGTAAGGTAAAGTACCCTTTATTCGACCGGTTCCTCTATTCGACCGGTAGATTTATTTATTCAATTTAATTATATTTGCTATAATATTTTGTGTATGATCTAACATTAATAGGTCAATTATTCTTTATATAATACGAATCAGTGACAAATTCATAGAAATTGATGAAATTCACCATCAAATATTCAAAAATTGACCCACCGGTCGAATAGAGGAACCCGGTCGAGTAAGGGTACTTTACCTTAATATAAGTAAAAAGGTGTTTTTTTTAATTAAAATTTATCATATTATACTTATTTGAAGTTCATTAGCTGAGGACCATTAAATGTATTTTCATTTATGAAGAAAATTAATTAATCTGCAAAATTATTCGATTCTTATTTTTCTATTACAAATGTTTGACAAATCTGAGTTGTCAACACAGTACCAGTCGGGTAAAAGTATCTACGTCACTGGCAGTTCGATTTGGTCCACCTTATACTTGAAACATCTTGCGTTTACTACGTGTGGCGCTGGTGCTATTCGCACACTTTCGCAACTTGTATTTTCACGCATACAGTCAAACAAATTCTGTGTACGTGTATAAAGATATATCTTTTATCTTACCAAAAGATATTCAGAACTGACCTACTGGTTCTCATGAACTCATCCTGTGATCTTTAACTAATTTCAATCCAATCAATCCAATCAATTTTTTTGTTTTGTTTTTTTTTTCCTTTTGAAAATAAAGGCGAACGTCCAGTTTTGGCGCATGGATTGGACGCTATTCGCGTGGATGAGGGAGCATCGTGGGAACTTTTGGCAAAATTGAAGAAAGAAGATAAGAAGGTGAAGGTTCAGTGGTACAAAAATGAGGAACTTGTGAGAGATACGACCACATATCGTGTGACATTCGATGGAACGACAGCACGAATGAGTGTCAGTAAGAGTCGAAAGGAACAGACTGGAAAGTACCGAATTGTTGTGATCAATGAATTTGGATCTGATGAGTCTGTTGCCCAAGTGAAAGTAGTCAGTAAAGATGTGAAGGAAGAAGAAGAAGAGGAGGTAATTGAAGAGGAAGAAGAGGAGCAAATTGAAGAAAAGGTCGAAGAGAAGGTTGACGAGAAGAAGAAGAAAGAGGAAGAGAAGAAGAAGAAAGTTGAAGAAGAGAAGAAGAAAACCGAAGAGAAAAAGAAGGTTGAAGAGGAAAAGAAGAAGAAGGTTGAGGAAGAGAAAAAGAAGGTAGAAGAAGAAAAGAAGAAGGTAGAAGAAGAGAAGAAGAAGACCGAAGAGAAAAAGAAGAAAGTTGAAGAAGAGAAGAAGAAAGAAGAGGAGAAGAAGGTTGAAGAAGAGAAAAAGGTGGCAGAGAAAAAGAAGGTCGAAGAAGAAAAGAAGAAAGAAGAAGAAAAGAAGAAGGAAGAAGAAGAAGCGAAAAAGAAGACAAAAGTCAAAAAGAAGGACGAAGATGCTAAAAAGAAGGACGAACCAGAGAAGATCATTGAAAAAGTCAAACCCAAAAAAGATGAAGATGCCAGAGAACAATCACCACAACCAACTGAAGATTCCATTGAGGTAGGTTACCCGAAATTAATTTTAGACCACACCACCTTCATGATTTTACACTTTAAAATGAAATATTCCTCGAATTATTCTTTTCTTTAACTTTTCTTTTAAATTCTTCATTAAATCATTTTTAAAATTCTTCAATCAATTCTGCTATCTTTTATTTTTATTGCCATTTCCTTTGTAAGGGAAAAGGGAAAATAATGAAAATAGTACACGCAGAGAAATTTCCAACTATCCAGATTTGATCTCCATGGAATTATTTGAATCCCACGATTTTTATCTCAGAAATGTTCTAAAATTTCTTGAATCCAGGAAAAATGGGATTGGCAGGACGGCCGGCCGAACGGACTGCCGGACCCGAAATTGCCGGCTTATGATTTTCGGCATCAGGGATGTTAAAAACATAAACCCTGTGAATTTCAGCTTGATCTGAGCACTTTGAGAAAATCCGAGGATTACAATAGGTGTGATTAGAAGGGCTCGCACCTAATTATGGACTTTGTGTTCTTAATACGGGGACTTAAAATACACAATTCTAAACCTAAAGCCGCATTATATATTTTTAAATTAATATTTATTAAAAAAAAAACGATCATAATTTTGCATAAAACACGCACTACTTAAGTTTAATACGGTTAATGTCATAGAACCGACGCTGCTTCAGCATAAAACGGTCAATATTAT
This sequence comes from Phlebotomus papatasi, assembly GCF_024763615.1. Taxonomy (NCBI): domain Eukaryota; kingdom Metazoa; phylum Arthropoda; class Insecta; order Diptera; family Psychodidae; genus Phlebotomus; species Phlebotomus papatasi. The sequence continues at coordinate 4,533,578 of NC_077226.1, read as the reverse complement.
GTGCAAATCCTGCACAACTTAAGCTTAAAAAGATTTCACTTGTATGTAAAGCACTCACAGCTTCAATACGAAAAGGTTAAAATTACAGATAAAGAACACACAGCTGCAGCACAAAACGGTTAAAATTGAATATAAAATCCTCACAGCTCTCGAAAGAAACGTTTAGCAATTTAGATCGTTTTTACTCGGATTCTGTACAGAATTTTTTAAAAATCGATACAATATCATAATTTCTGTTCGAATTTTTCTCTAATGCTTTAGTCTCATTTTAATAATAAAGCACGATGGTTCTTAGAATATTATCACAGAAAAATTCATTACCACAGAATGAGTGTTAACAAGGCGACACTGATTCTTTTTATGGACATTGTATTCTGGAATGTGATGTCTTGGACGAGGTATATAGGAAAATCCCAAAAAAAAAATTATCCTTATGAAGAGAGCAGGAAATAAATCCTAATTTCAATAATTTTTACAATATTGATGATTAGCAGAAACCACAGAACAATTGGAAAACTCCCTGAGCATGTAGATATAGGAGTTCAAAAATTATTAATCATTTAGATAGATGGTTTGGTTCAACCGAATAGTAGAAAATTTAAATTGTGATTGCCAGTAAATTTCATTATGAATTCTAGACGACAAGCTTTACAGCAAAAAGCCGCAAAATATTTTACTGATTACATCGAAATCTTTGATTGAGCAAAAAATAAAAAAAATGAATTTGATATTTGATGGGCATCAATCAATTTTACATTTTTTACATTTTAACTTTACATGTTAAAATGTAGCACATGTTAAAGGTTTTTTTTACTATATGTAAAAATTTATGTAAAGTGTAAAAAATTCGCCCAACGCTGAGAATAGGGTAAGTGTGCCAAATTCCGGCCAGCTTGCAATTTCAGCCACCTTTTTTGTTCCTCGAATTTCCATGAACTTTAAGATTTTACGTACTCTAGAGATTATACAATGCAAAAAAAATAACAAAAAATGTAGCTACGGAAAACGAGATGACGTGAAAATGATATTGGAAAAATTCCCAAAGGGCGAGGAACTATGAGAATAAAGGTGGCCGAAATAGGGCACCTAAGCTATGTCTATATTTTTTATTCATTTTTAAATATATTAAGAATGATTTTAGAGTAAATCAAGATGGTAAACTCTTTACAACGTTCCAAGCAACACTCTTTCAGAAGAAAGAATTTAAAAAAAATCAACTTGTATTTAAAATATTACACTTCAAACTTGAGACTTTGACGCTTGCATGCAACTATGCCGAAATTTGGCACACTTACCCTAAATTAAGGGTACATCACTTCAAGAAATTTGTACACATCTTTTTTCTTTCTTTTTATCTTTTTTTCCTTTTTTCCTTTTTTTGCTTTTCTTTTTTCCTTCTTTTTCTTTTTTTATTATAAAAAAAGCTTCATTTTTAGCTGTTTTTTTTTAAATTTATTTTATAAAAACTTGTTTTGAGTTGTACTTCGTTTACAAGCGTGTCCTTTTCCAATCTTAAAGTTTTCCGTATTTTGTGTATAAGGACCAAAAACGAATTTTAGCTCTTCGTCATTGATTGCGATTTTCCTTGAGCTCTCATCCATTTATTGGATTTTTCAGAAACCACTCTTTTGGGAATATCTCAAGAATAAAACTATCGATACTTATCATTTTTGGATATGTTTTAGATGTTACCAAAGTGAACATTTTGTCCTCAGATACCAATATCATCCAGATATTTCTTCTTGAAATTTAGAAGATACACGCAGTTCCGGTATTAAGTCCTTCGGGATTATGCACCTCATGGAATTATGCATATACAATTATGCAAGTTTGCCTAGCATTTGGAGTCCATTTATAAAATCATTTTTTAAATACGTCCGAATCTAGGTCCGAATGTATACTATTTTGATAATAAGAAACACGGATTTGACCTAGATCCTTCTCCTCCTTTATTACTAGGACAACGTATCGGAGCTTGTTGGCCCCTTCCTCCTGAGTCGCATTCTGACCACCAGCATGCAATTATTATCCAGTAGTGTGTATATACGTAGTTATTTTGTGTCCAGACCCTATTTCCCGCCCATTACTTTGCATGTAAGAGAAAAGTTGTTAGAAAAATGTTGGAAGAAATTGTTAATTATATTTTATCCTGTTAAATGTTATACATTGTAGACCTGAGGAAGGGGCCAACAAGCTCCGAAACGTTGTCCAAGTAATAAAGGAGGAGAAGGATCTAGGTCAAATCCGTGTTTCTTATTATCAAAAAATTAATCTACTGACCGATCATCTTCTAATATACTATTTTGCGACACGGTAAATTTGAAAGTATTTTGCTACTTTTTCAGAATAAAACTTTTCTTTTATTAAGGTAAATTTTTTAAATATTCTAACCATTTATTGAAGAACTCTGGCCAAAGAGTACTGTTTGTTAATGCATTTCTATTAAACAGTTGAATCTTTTTGTTTGAACTACTTTTCCTCCGCGCGAATTTCGTTCTACGGCCGATTTATTCAAAAGAAAACCCCTGCGAGTATGCAAATTTTCTCGATGCGTAGTGCCATTTCGCGTGTTTTTTTTTCGGTCCCGAAAACGTGCTTAATCCCGGGATTGAGTGTAAGTGTTTAAAATCTTGTACCAGTGAATTTCAACATAAAAGAAATATTTGACCAAGTAAGAATTGATTAGGCTTGTGATTTTTTTAAAGTATTTTAAATTAAAATGCAAATTTTTAAACATTTTCTCATTCTTTTTCCTTTGCTCTTTTTTCTTCCTTTTTTCTTTTCTTTTCTTTTTCTTTCCGAAAACTTTTCTTTTTTTTCATAAATTTTGTACACTTTTTTCAAGTGAGGTTCCCTTGCCCTAAATCGCAAAATGCGATGAAATCAATTACACTGTGCAACAATTTTGAACTTTTTTTTGTCCATGGGTTCTCATGCTATTTTTTCTATGCTAGGGTCAAATGATTTACGAAAATACTTATCATTTTGATTTCATTTGGATTTCGCGCCTGGAATCTAGGCAAAACCGTTTTTGCCGTTTTTTGATACTTGGGTTCCTATATCTCCGATTCTGCTAAACCGATTTATTTCTCACTATGGAATAATTTGTTCTCCTTTACATGCCCGATAAATCCTCTGAACAGATGAAGTTCGTACAACTGACACCAGAGGCGCTGTAGTCTCATAAATGTCAGAAAACATGGGAAAATCGAACTATTTAGCAACTTTGATCAAAAATATCTCGAAAACTAGGACTGTCCCTAACAATCTGTTTTGTGAGTTTGATAGAGAATTTAATCAGCTACATTTTCATCTATGTACAACTTTCCCTCAGATTGTTTTTTAACCTCGAAATTGAGGTTCAAACGAAAAACGAGCACCCAGCCAACTAGAGAAAACCCTCATTATTTCACACATTTTGACTTTTTCTTTTCAAATTTAGAAAACTAATTGTATTTCTTTAACTTGTTTTTGACAACTGTAGAAGTTTAAGCATTTTTACTGTTTTATAAAGTGTGTTTAGATATAATACAAGTTAATAACTCAAATAATAGACTTAAGATTTCAGTCTTACTTCTATCTTTAAAAAAAAAATCTATTACAAAAAAGGCATATTAATTGCATAATTTTAAATATTTTATATTAAATTTATGTTTTATAAAGAATAAGCATCTATTTTACCTTTTATATGCAAGTTATTCATGGAAAACTTTGCACTAGGGTAAATGACCTAATTCAAAACCATTTTCAGACGCTTTAACTTTGACAGAAGATTTAACACATTAAGTTCGTATTTTTTCTGAAGGGAGTTACATAAATTTGCTCCTACACTCTTCTAGAATGTCACAGTTTAGTGAAAATTTTTTAAAAATAATTTGAAAACTTTTTAAATACAAAGAAAAAACGCAAGCGTAAAATGCTTCTATTGGAAACATATTAATCCAAATGGAGACAAAGGAAAGTTTCTAATTGGAGACAAACAGTGTAAATGAAACCGCGATGAAAGACTTCCAAAACCTTGTTGATTTGCTCTTGAGTGCAGAATTTGTTTTTATTCCTGGTCTTTTCTCCTTTCTCATCTAAAACAATAAGAAAATCTCTCCAAAAAATCATATTTCCGGGGTTTCCTATTCCTCTCGTTCAGAAATAACCTTCCCGATTTGAGAGCTCTCTCCGGTAGAGGTTTTTCCTTTACCGATTCGAAGGTATATCAGAGAGAACTTACCTAAAAACCCGTTGGAAGTTCGAACGTTTAAACCGACGAGTTACACAAAAGTGAGCAAATTTATCAAAAGGGCTTTTCTTTGAATGAAAATGCAATTATAACGTTCTGCCATCCTAAATTTCCACAAAACTACACAAAAATTCACTTTTTGCAGCAAACGTTTGCACACTGTTGTTGACATTGTTGACGATTGAAGTATCAAGAATATCGAAATTCGATATGGCAGAACAATCAGCGCTAAAGCGGCGAGTACGTGAACTTGCACTTTAGGCTTCCGGTAGATTTTCGAATAGGTTTGTCTTGGCTTTGGAGTGGCTTTGTCTCTTCGAAAGGTTATTACTGATAGGAGCCATTGAAGCATTTGCAGACACTTCAGAAAAACCCTTTTTGTTCACGAAATAGGTAATTATTTCATTTTAAAACTTCACGTACCGTTAACAATAAAGAATAGCACTTAATTTAACTAAAATTAGCCAGAAATAAGACATAAATCTTAAACAAAATGAGTAAACAAGAGTCACCTCATTGTGTTTTTCACTGGAAAACATGGTCGATCGATGAAAAATTCGATGGTGAAAAGATACACTTTTAATTTTTCTGAGAAATAATTAATTAAAATTTGTGAATATGAATGGATTTTCGCTTTATTTGGAGCAAAATTAACTATATAATGAAACTGTGGTATAGAAAATATATAAATATAATAATTTAGTATTGCATTTATCATAAAAACAATGACGTTTCCATTTGGAGTAGCGAAAAATTTCCATTTGGAGCAGGTTTTGAATTAGCTTAATTTACCCTAAAGCCTTTTTTTTAAAATTCCAATTTTCATTATTCTTTAGAAGTTTTTTCCTATAATTATCGGCTTTAACTTCATGATTACATAATTTTCTACGAAATAAATCTAAAACTAGTCCTAAATAAAACTAAAAGAAACACAAAACTACTGGTTTTTGAACTTGTAAGTGTTACATTGTATATCACATAAGTTAAAGCTTTATGCAGATTTCCAAGTAATAAAATAACATCTAAGTAATTAAAATAGCATCAGGGTTGGGCGAATTTTTTACATTTTACATTTTACATCATTTTTTACATAGTAATAAAAGTCTTTAACGTGTGCTACATTTTTAACATGTAAAGTTAAAATGTAAAAAATGTAAAATTGATTGATACCCATCAAATCTCAAATTCCTCAATCAAAGATTTCGCTGTAATCAGTAAAATATTTTCCGGCTTTTTGCTGTGAAGCTTGTTGTCTAAAAGTCATAATGAAATTTACTGACAATCCCAATTCTAATTTTCTACTACCCGATTAAACCAATATAATAGTAACCATCTAAACGATTAATAATTTTTGAACTTCTATATCTAAATGCTTAGGGAGTTTTCCAATTGTTCCGTGGTTTCTGCTACTCATCAATATTGTAAAAAATCATTGAAATTAAGATTTATTTCCTGCTCTCTTAATAACGATAATTTTTTTTGGGGATTTTGCTATATACCTTGTCCGAAACATCACATTCCAGAAAACAATGTTTATGAAGAGAATCAGTGTCTCCTTTCCAACACTCATTCTGTGGTAATGAATGTTTCTGTGATTATGTGATTCTAAAAACCATCGTGCTTTATTATTAAAATTCAACTACAGTATTAAACAAAAATTCACACTGAAATTATGATATTATATCGATTTTTAATAAAATCTGCACAGAATCCGTGTAAAAACGATCTAAATTGCTAAACGTTTCGTTTGAAAGCTGTAAGGATTTTATATTCAATTTTAACTATTTTGTGCTGAAACTGTGCGCTCTTGATTTGCAATTTTAACCTTTTCATGTTGAAGCTATGAGTGTATTATATAAACGTGAAATCATTTTAAGCTTAAGTTGTGCGAGATTTGAACATATAATTTATTAACCCTTTTAAGCTGAAGAAGTGCCGGTTCTGGGACTTTAACCGTATTAAACTTAAGTAGTGCGTGTTTTATGCACAATTATGACCGTTTTTTATTTTTTACATTCAATTTTAACCGTTTTGTGCTGCAGCTGTGTGTTCTTCATCTGTAATTTTAACCTTTTCGTATTGAAGCTGTGAGTGCTTTACATACAAGTGAAATCTTTTTAAGCTTAAGTTGTGCAGGATTTGCACATAATATTGACCGTTTTATGCTGAAGCAGCGTCGGTTCTATGACTTTAACCGTATTAAACTTAAGTAGTGCGTGTTTTATGCACAACCATGAATCTTTTTTAATAAGGATAAATTTAAAAATATATATTGCGGCTTTATTTTTTGCGTTGTGTGTTTTAACCCCTTGTATTAAGAACACAAAGTCCTTAATTTTTCCTGCTCTCCTGGAGTTTTGATTGGCTTTTTCAATGCACAAAAAACAGCTAAATAATTCTTGATCAACTCTTCTATTTGAAGTACTTTCTTTTAGTTTGAATTTCTGGATAAATGATAATCAAAAATGTAGAAAATTATATCAGTGTATTATATTTTACATGGCAATTATTGCAAATGTTGCAAATACACTAAATCACAAGTTCCTTTACGTGTCATTATATCAAAGTCTATTAAAAATAACCTATATATATTACTATAAGAAATTATTAAAAAGTATTTTTTTTTAGGTTAAAAAAATGATTTTATGAAGTCACACTATTTCCCTATTTGCGAATAGTGGAAAAAATGTATTTTTATGTCTAATTTTTTTACATATGTTTACTAACAATATTAATTTTGGTTTTATTATACGTTAAAGGTAAAAAAAAATCGACATGAAAAAAAAATCGATACAGAATAAATTCTGAAATACCTATCTGTGGAAGAAGAACGATTAATTGGAAAATAGTAACATTATTTTACGTTACATTATTTTATGTTTAAAGATGATAACATCTCCAATAAACTGCTCATCTTTAAATATTTTCGAGAGGGCATCCGTGTCCAAAAACTCTAAATGCTTTTTTCTTGTGACGCCACATTCTGCGAGACGCTTCACAGCGTGCTCGCTGATTCCCCATTCTCGCACAATATCTTTTATTTCCTCTGATACTCCAACTTGAGAGTTATCAACATAATCTTCGTCTTCGCAGATATTATCCATTTTTCTGAAAAAATCAAGGCAAAATTAAAAAAAAAGTAAATAAAGAAAAAAATTGTTTACCTTTGGTGTTAATAGCTTGGCGTCTATTGACAAAATGGCCGACCATCTTGCGGCAGAAGCCGCAGAAGCACAATTTTTTTCTCACTCTCTCACACGGCACAGACACATTGCTGCACACTATATTTGTTTCTTTCTCACTGAGAGAGTGAAGAATAAAAACAAGTCTTCGCTAAAGATTTGAATTTATGACTAAAACGACTAAAACCCAATCGGAGATATGAATGAAAAGATTAAATTTTATTCTTTTTGGCTCCGGCACACCTTTTAGATCAGGAAAATTTCATGAAGTCGAAATTCTAAACCCTTTCTTTCTCGCATGTTTTGCATATGACTATCTCATTCTTTCGCATACCAAATTTGATTGAGCTAAATTAAATTTGGAGTGATGTTCAAAAGAAGAAGAAGAGTGCGAGATAATGAGATAGACATATGCAAAGCATGTGAGAAAGACAGTGAATTGAATTTCGACTTCATGAAATTTTCCTGATCTAAAAGGTGTGCCGGAGCCATTTAGAATTAAATTTATTCTTTTTTTGCAGAATAAAATTAAGTCGTCAAAAAATATAATTTAAAGATTTCTTTTTTCTCTCAGTGATGGTACCATTTGCCCCAGCATTTTTGAGAATATTCACTAAATTACCTCCGATAAATGTATAAACCTACCTAATGTATAAACCTACCTAATAAAATATCAGTTTTGTGACTTTTTGCCCCAGTCTCCCCTATTGAATTTAGAACATAATTTCCCTACGGGTATAGGAATACATTCGATATATTGAATAAATGGACCAAGAAACTAAATGTCTTTTCTTTAATTTCAAGGTCAAATCACAATCTCGTCGCCGTTCAGTGTTACGTGAAGAGCAAATTGTGGCGGAAAATGGAAAAGTGTCCAGACGATCATCGCTACAGGTTGAAGAGGAGAGTAGCGAGAGGCGATTGAGTGTCACTAAGAAGGAGGTAAGTTGTACAATTTTGTTGAAGGATATCTTCTTTTTTTTTCAAGGTCAAGGTCATTCCCCATTTTTTTTGTCTGGATGGCACAATTTGGGATTTCTTTTTCTGGTTTTGTTTGTGTTTTGTCATCGGCACTTATTTTGTTTTCTGGGGAAATTTGTTTATAGGAACCAAAAGTTGATGTAGGTAGTGAAGAAGATGGTATTGAGAGTATTGATGATGACATTAAGCCAAAGGATAGGCTTAAGACCAAAGCAAAAGCTAAGCCTAAGGGTAGTAGTGATGAACCTGAAGCTGAGGCTGATGGTTTCGGTGATGCTGAACCAGTTACTAAAAAGCATGATAGAATTAAACCCAAAACCACTGAAGATAAACCCAAAGTCACTGAAGATAAACCCAAAGTCACTGAAGATAAACCCAAAGTCACTGAAGATAAACCCAAAGTCATTGAAGATAAACCCAAAGTCACTGAAGATAAACCCAAATCCGATGATACCAAATCAAAGGCACCAATTAAAATTGAAAAAGTCAAACAAGTGCCAGATGAGAAGGTCCAAGAGGCCAAAATGGAAAAGCCACAGGAAAAACTGGGCTTACTCAAGTCACGACTTAAGGTGAGGATACCAAAAATTTTTCTCTCCTTCTGTACACCTTGGCCGTAGAGAGCAAAAATTCTGTGTCGTCTATCCTCTTCCTCTGTCTATCTCTCTTTTTTTTTTTAATTTTACTCTCCTTAACACTATCTGATAAGGATTCCCTTGATAGTCAATTTGATTTGCAAACAATGGGGTAATAACTGAGCTAAAAAAAATTGGTCTGTATTCACATATTCACTTTTTGTATGGAGAAACATTAAAATACTCATTACTCACACATTTACCTAGAAGTGAATATATATTCACCTAAAAGTGAATATATACAGTGGGTGTCAATAGTTTGTTGCCTGCATGTTTGAGAAATCAAGTGAAAAAAATGATAGAAAAAATTACTTTTTCAAATTTTGCTTTTTGCAGATGAGTTCCCTGTAATCCGTAGATATTATTTATATTTTTCAAAAAAAATAAATAATTTTATTTCATATCAAAAATAATTATTTTCCAAAAGTTGATCATTTTTGAAAAATCAAAAGTTTGTTGCCTCATTTAAAAAACTAATTTGAAGTGATCAAAACATGCAATCAACTTAACGTAAACCGGTTACATTTTGAGTTTATGTCATTTAAGAGGCAAATGGTAGGTTTGTTCATTTTTAAAGTTGTCAGTGGTAAATATATGTATATAAAAACGATTATAGATAACAAGAAAGAGTCTGTTTCTTGTTAAATTTATAATTTAGGTTAAAAATGGCAAATTACAAAAAGTTAAAAGGTGGAAAATCGTCCAGAGAAACTGTTGGAATGAACCTGCGTTATCAGTCGCCAAATTTTATGGAAAATCGTGTCAGTGTATACATAAAATACTCAAAATTTATGGTAAAAAGGTACAAGTACATTCGGAAAAAGATACTTATAGACCCAATAATTCGACTCAGAGAGTTGATAACCACATTATAAGTATCTCTGATAGAGAACCCATGATATTTGCTCCAAAAATTCAGAGTTAACTGGTTACCGAAGGAACACTGGCTTCAAATCTTTCGAAATCAAACGCAAATTGTAATAAAATGTAAGAATAGTTGCTTGGCTCGCAAGATTCCATTGGTAAGCAAGACCAATCTGAGTTAGAGTTTATATTTTTACTTTTATAGCATGTTCCAATTAAATCTACAACCTTTTACCCCGATTCGTTTTGTTTACCAATGGAAACCTGCAAACCAAGTAATTATTCTTAAAACTTTCTTTAATTTGCGGTTGGTTTTGAAGCCTGTATGCCTTCGGTAACCAACTTATTCTGAATTTTTGGAGCAGACATCATGAGGTTACTATCAGAGATACTTACAATGCGGTTATCGACTCTCTGAATCTAAACCCTGGGTCTGCCAATAACGTTTTTCAGATGTACTCGTACGTCATCACTATAATATTTGACCATTTTATGTATAATCCTTCGTGAGTTTCTATAAAATTTGGCAATTAACGACGCAGATTCATTCCAACAGTATCTCTGGACGATTTTCCACCTTTTAACTTTTTGTAATTTGCCATTTTTAACCTAAATTATAAATGATTAAAAAACAGATTATTTCTTATTATTTATCATCATTTTTATATACATATATTTACCATTGACAACTTTAAAAATGTACAAACCCACCATTTGCCTCTCAAATGACATAAACACAAAATGTAACCGGTTTACATTAAGTTGATTGCATGTTTTGATCATTTTAAATTAGTTTTTTTAAATAAGGCAACAAACTTTTGATTTCTCAAAAATTACCAACTTTTGGAAAACAATTGTTTTTGATATGAAATAAAATTAATTAATTTTTTTTAAAAATATAAATAATATCTACGGATTACAGGGAACTCATCTGCAAAAGGAAAAATTTGAAAAAGTAATTGTTTCTATCACTTTTTTCACTTGTTTTCTCAAACATGCATCAGGCAACAAACTATTGACACCCACTATATATTCACATTATTTCACCACACAGAGTGTTGTACATCTACTAAAATTGAAGTTTCTTACATTAAATGTAAGAAACTGCAATTTTGTTTAATTGTTTCGTCTCTTTTAGAACTGTGGGTACCCATGAAAAGAACAATATATTATTATTTAAATATTTCATGAAGTATTTTGTTGTTTGAGAGTTAATATCGGTAAAATATGCAAAGTGAGGATTCTGTTCTGTCGAAATGTATCCCCATAGCAAAAGAAAGTGAAATGAGAATAACATGCGAAAAATTCCTCGGAATTTTCCAGCATTTTTCTTTGAAAAATTCCATAGGAATTTTTCATAATAGATTCCAAGGAAATTTCCTTGGATTTATAGAAGATTTTGCAAAAAATTGGCCCAAGCTTTTTCAATGATTTTCGGATATGTTTTAGAGCTAGTCCAGGTGAACATTTCGCCCAAACATACCTATGACCGGAAAATTCGCCATTTTGAATTATTGAAGGTCAAAGGTCAACTTCTTTGGAAGTCTCATTTTTCAACCGAATTGGTTAAATTTGGATTTTTTGGAAAGGTATTGAAATTCTGAATCCGACTGCATCGGTCATAATCGGTGATGGATTGGGAATGTAACGGTAATAGCTCTTTTCTGTGAAATACTTCCATGGAAATGTTTATGGATTTTATGTGGATTTTTCCACCTAAATAAAATGGAGAAAAAATGAATCTGTCACATGCACCTCATGCTTTTAATCAATAAAATCAATGAAAATGTTTGCGGAAGGTTTGAAAACAAATTATCCATGTTGCCATAACACCATTTTATTTGCTTAACATTCGAGAAAAATAGTGGAAAAGCCATGGAAAATCCTATGGAAAGATTGTGGAATTTTCCATAGGATTTCTCCAGCTCATCCCGCGGACGATTTACATTTCATTTTCCATATTCCAGTGGATCGTACTATGAATCCAGTACTATGATTCCAGTAATTTCCGTACTATGAGCTATGATTCGAATGGAATTTCTGACTCCGCATTCCATGGAAATTTTGCTGGAATTTTTGGCGTCAAATTCCGCGGATTATTGCAATTTGGACGCTAGTATTCCACTGGAATTTCCGTGGAATTTTGCTATGGGGCCAATAAAGTTAATCAAATTGCAATACAAAATGATACTTTTTTTAAATTATTTTCATTAGATATACAATATTTTATGACAATATTAATTACATTTTGGAAGAATACGTCAAAATAAGTCCCTGGAGTGCATAAAATCATTTTTTTTTTTAGTAGAATTTTGCAATACTTACGAAGGAATCTTATGTTTATAAATATAAACGTAGAGATTGATATAGGAAGTAGAAAAAATATAAGTCGGCTTATCTTCTGATTTCTTATATATAAAATAATTGTGATTTTAGTCTCAGTTACGGCTTCTGGGCTATAATTTTGGATGTTGGTTCATTTTGATGAGATATTTTCATTAGCAATCGCATTTCTGACAATTTTGCTGAATATTCTATCACAAAGTACAGTACCCAGGACATACATATGTTCTGTAAAAAAACATCCTTAAAGATTGAGTCATTTTCAGTGGCTTAAAGATGTAAAACCATTTTACAAAATTGAACTCTTCACCCTTCAACGGAAAACCATCATTTGAAATTCAAAATATTTGAACGCGTTCTTCTACTTTTGCAGAGGGCGCTAGTATAGCAAATTTACCGCACTTGCACGCGGGATTTTTCCGTGGGAATTCCGTCCGTTTTTTTTTACAAATTCCAAACGTCTTTTGACATCACACAGCCCAGAAAAGACACCCAAGAAGCAAAATAGCTGCCTTACAGAACCAAGTATTAAACAAGTCTTTTAGTGCACTTTTAAAAAACTTAAAGTGAAAATTTTCTGTTGAAATTCCTATAGATGCTCTTAGGATCCTTAAGAGTGCGCCATTTTATTTATAGTAATCTCAGTGATGGAACCAAAAGCGTTATAAGCAAATAAAAAGATTTTTGGTTCTATAGTGCCTTACTTAAGGATTTCTACAAGACTATATTAAGAAAAAATTGTTTCTTAGGCAGCGAATTAATTAACAATGCGGATGACATTTCGCTGTTTGAAAGCGTGTTTGCTACTGTACTAAAATTCAAAGTTCTTGGGAAATGGTGAAAATACTCGCATATTCACTAAAAACGGGAAGAATACTCAGTATTCACTAGTTATTACCCCCTTGTTTGCAAACAAAATACTTAAATAAAATAATTTGAACAAGAAAAATGGCTACAAGTTGAAGACATAAAAATTCGTTATTTTCTACTCAATTTGACTTATTCTTACGTGAAATCCTTATTTGACAGTGTGCCTTGGGAGAGAGAAATAATAATGATTTAGATCCTAATAGATATTTAAACCTTAACTAATTTTCTTTGCTGTATTTTCAAAAAAAAAAAAAAATCAAAAAAAAACCCAATCCAAAATCAAAACCGAAATTCTGCTGGAAATTCGATTATGGGGCGACGAAATTTAAAAAAAAAAACAACCAAAATCTAAAAATAAAACCTGTCAAAGTACGAACCGATGAAGTTTGTGCCAGATCCGAATGAGGAAGATTTACGTCCGGAACGTCTACAATCCAGACCACCAATGAATGGAAAGGTTGGCACCAACAAAAGAAATTTGACAGAAAAAAAAAGACAAAAAACAAAAAATTGTGACGTCGCTCAGCTTGTTCTGTCCTCTCTTTGCTTCATGACAACTTGCTTTTTTGACATTTTTTTCAAAAAAATTCCGTTTGTCAAACGGAATTTCTAGACATTATTGAAAATACCTTTAAGAGAAGTAAAAAAAAAGTGATAGAAAGCCTCTAACAAATCACAAAGAAGCTTTATATCTGTATTTTTTATTTATTTAGACTTAAATGTTAAAATTTTCGGCACAAATCCTCATACTAACTATAATTTTTTTTTAAAACCCCCTCCACCTAAAAAAAAACAAAATCAAAAAAATGTAGAAAGCCGAAGCACCAAAAGCAGCAGAAAATATTGAAGATATTCGTGGTGGACTGAAGAAGGTGGCACCAAAGCCAAAGGAAGAACCCAAGGAGGAACCAAAGAAAACCAAAGTTAAGATACCTAAAGCAAAGAAATATGATGATTTACCAGAAATACCCGATTATGAGCGTCCAGTTCTCGAGGAATATGAACCAACGGATTTTGAGCCATCCAAAGCCGAAAAATCAAAGGAAACACCAACACAAAAGGCCAAACAGGCCACCATTGACACAATTACCGAAGTACCACCAGAAAAAGTCACAAAACCAACTCAGGAAAAGGTAAACCAAAGAGAGACACAAATTAAAATCCACAAAAAAAATCTCCCTGGAGACACTTATAACCTCCATTGTGGTAAAAAAAAAAAATTTGGATCATTTTGATTCATTCGCGATGTTCGCGATCCTTTTTGGTGTATCAAATATGATCATTCATTTCAAATGGTTCGTTTTGATCCATTGTGATAGTATCAAATTTCGATACAGTAGAGTCCCGCTATAGGCCATCGCTCTATAGTCCACAATTTATCGATCGTTGATTTCAAAACACTGATTTTAAGTTAGGTTATGTTTTTTTAGTACGAGACATGCAATGTTGTCATAATTATTTTAATATTTCTGGCAAACTTTATTGAATAGTTGTGATAATTGTGATCCAGAATGAAGACAGCGAGGACAACTACCACAATGGCCGTCGAGCAATTCCAATACTAAACGTCGTTGATAATTTAAAAATAAAATGACATGGACTATAGTGCGACAGAAGTGTCAAATCTGGAACCAAATATGGACTATAGCGAGACTCTACTGTACTTTGAATCTCGACATTAACTCTGAAAAATGCGACCAGTCTTAGTGTAAATTTCCCCCTGTTTTTGTACACATTTCACGAGATATCTCCGAAAGTACGTAGGGTGCCAATTTGGGGTTTTCGGTTGCTTATTCAGTATTAAATAGGATTTTATTTTGTATTTGTACTTTTTGCTAATTCATTCCACAATAACAGAAAACACCTAATGAACCACAAAGTTTTTTCGGAACGTTAGAAATATATTGGAAACATAGGTAACGTCATATGCCCCCTATGAGTGATTCATTTTGAGTACCGTCAATAAACGACAATGAAGATATTTACATCTAAGGGTAAGATGCACGAACAAGCGCGTACCCAGGATTTAAGTAAGGGGGGGGGGGGCTAAGTCTTAAATTTTGTTGGCGGGGGGGGGGGGGTACATAATTTTTATTTTGAAAAAAAAAGCATAAAAAATAAAATGAGTTAAAAAGTATCTATATATACAAACTGGTCCTACTTTTCACGAGAGATTAGCCTATGCTCAATTTGTATTGAGTCCTTAATCAAGGTATTGATTAAGGAACGATCATCAGTGTTCTTCGGACCAGTAGTGCATTGTCTCCCATATTATTGGCCAAAAATAAAATTAATTTTTAGAAATTATTCGCAACTTTTAACCAAATAAATACAGCAAGGATGCATTCCGTTAGTTCATATTTAATCTATAGAATCAACTACCCGTGAAACATCTGATAAAGCCCCTTTCGATCTGTAGAACACAGTGCATTTTTACTATTACCCCTATCTTTATTCATTTCTGATAATAATAAGCATATAGGGTGCAGGCATTACATATGGCCACATTAAGAACATATCTGATTATAGCTGCTGACCTTTTAAGTCAATTGAAGCAAAATTTTAACTGTAGGTTCTTTCATGTAGTTTCTTTCGATATATTCAAATGAATTTCTTAGGAAAATCCCTGAAACCCCGGAAAATATGTCGTTTTCCCAACCATGTAAAATTCATAACTTGTGGTCTCTTTTACGAACTTATGGCCACTCGTGGAATAACTTATGGCCACAATTTTAAATGATATAAAACTGATTTAGTAATAAAATAAATTTAATACAAAAGAAAAGGAAGGAATTATAAGTAATATGATATTTTTTATTATTTATTTACATGGTTTTTATAATAATTTTTCATAGCTTTTCGTCATAATTGAGCACTGTACTATTAATGGTGATTCCCCTTCACGGTGACCGGTAATCTGTCTTTCGTGATTAAAAAACAAAACATATTTGGCTGCATGAAGAGCCCACCTTACAATATCCTCATTTATTTCCTTTCCTTGAGACACTGTGAAAGCCTCCGTGATGAAGTTTCTTCCAGAGACTTTCCGGAGACTTTATTGCAAAGTTTTGCGTGAGGAATGTGGCATAGCTGGAAGGACTGGAATAATATGGTCGTGGTCAATATAATTCTCAGTGTTTCTCAATCATTTTTGCATCCTCTTGGAGGACTATTAGGGCTCTTTTTTTGTTATTTTCTCTTATTTTTCATTGGTGTTGTTGTCGTAAGAAGAAAAAAGTTAGGTTATCTACAGAAAAATGCAAGTTCATGGGAGAAAAACAATGAGATCAAACACAACACTTATTTACAAGCAATTTCATATTACGATTTCAATGTTTACCTTAAATTTTATTAGATTTTTGCTAGAAAACACTAATTCTCTAAACGAAAACAATACGATTGACAACTCTCCAAATCAAATTGCAATACATGTCGTGTGAGGGCAGCACGCGTCAAATGTCGTGGCCACAAGTTAGTAATCCTATCAAATTCGTCATAACTTATGGCCTTGTCTTATTTTTAACATTTATTGTTTCAAAAATCTTGAAAATCAAGTAAAAGTAGGAAATATATTTACTAAGGAAAGAAGTTTTGAAAAATACTAAATATTTGCATTTGAAAATATAGAATTTAGTCATTAAAAATTGTAAGATCGTTAATACATTTTTTAACGAATTGACGTATTTTTAATCGTCGAACGCATCACGCAAATGATTTTTGCAATATAAGTAATATTCTACCTGAATATAAAAGTAAATTAGTTTAAAAGTTTTGTTTCAAGATAGCACATCAAATATTCCTAAATTTGTAATTTCTCGAAATCAATTTATGAGAAAAATTTTAAGATTTCTGTTAGGAGGCCATAAGTATAGACTGGCCATAAGTAATGCCGGCACCCTACATAAACATTAAATAGTGTTTTGGAGCTTATATTTTATTAAACTTAATATGGAACATTGGTCTTAACATTTCGTTTTGTGAAACCCTTCAAGGCAAAAAAGACTATCAGTCTTTTGAGAATTAATGATATGCTTCTAAAAATTTCCAGCTTTGACATTTTTATTTAACGAAAATTTACTTAAGACTAATAAACAGAATGCTTTTTTCCAAATTTCTTTTCCAGCATAATAAAAAAAAATAATTCAAGTTCTTGGACATAAGAAGAAGATTTAAACTATATTTGCTGCATTTTAATTTAAGAAAAAAATCAAAATTCAGCCATTTAGCTATGTTTTCTAATATTAAAAACGTTAATATTTCCTCTTAGGTTATGAATAAAACTAGTCCTCGAACGAAGGATTTTATGTTTACTTGATCATCACTTATTCTATAAAACGAAAAATTATGTAAAATACTTCAAAAATGCCATTCGTTCAAGGACGCAACTTCAATAGGGATATGCTGTTGAAAATGACAATGATGCTGATGATAAAGGACTGGTTCGACTCATTAGCTAACAGGAAATATTTGGTTTTTAAATTTCGGATGAATTTATGTCAAGAAATCTTGTCCATCGTAAAGTAATTTTTTTTCAAAAAGGTCTCCGTATTCCGAAAATCAGATCCCTACAGCTGAATTTTTAAAAGAAAATTTCAGAAAATATACTTTAAATGCTGTGCTTCTGTATGCCTAAGAGCTTGAATTAAATAAACTTTCTATTATGTTGTAAAAATATTAGAGAAAAATGTGCTTTTTTTGGTCAGTTTCACCTACGTAACCCCTTAAAGGGTTACATGGATCACGCAGCCTAATAACAGCACGTTTTTTTTCATTTTTGTCAACGTAATTAAATTATTTCAATTAAAGCCCTTAAGTATGTATAAATAAAACATTTGAACTGCATTTCTTTCAAATTTTTATTTAACCTTTATTCCTTGGAACTTGGCACCTAATTTTTGGAAACGTCTTTTGAAAAAAAAACTTTTGGAAGTCACGATGACTCAGTGTGGATTAATCTAACGTCAAAAAAAAACAAATTATTTCCTATTACTGTGTTATCACATTTGCACATTAAAATTTTAATATGATTCACATTAATTGTCGCTGGTGAGAGTCTAAATGTGTAATTTGTGTGTTTGAATCATTTTATATTCAAAATTTGATCTATTTGTTGATAAAAAGGTAGTCTTGGCCCGCAAAATTTGATTTAAATTGATTTATAGTATTAATGCGAAAAATTTAATTTTTTAATATGAAAAATATTTATGCTTTAGGTGAATTTAAAATTTTTTTTGCAGGCCAAGTCCATTTCTTTGTCAATAAATGGAAAAAAGCCCAAATATTAAGTGACTCAAAGACACAAATAACATATTTGGACGCTCACAAGTGACAATTAATGTGAATCACATTAAAATTTTAATGTGCAAATGTGATAACGCCGTTAGACTATGAGTTACACTAACTTGAACCATGGATTTTTTGTTCCTTTGATATCAATTTTTTTGCATTAAATTTCTCCAAAAACCTAATTTAATCTTTATTTCGAAAGTTCTCAAGTTCAAAAGTACGGGTTTAACTCATCTGATAACAGGAAAAAAACGATTTTGAGGGTCAGATGAATCTACTCTATATATGTAATCGTTACTAACGAAAGGTTTTCAATAAACATTTCCGACAATCAGGTCCTAACGGCCGAATTTTTATTTATTTTTTAATAAAACTGTGAAAAAATTAGTTTAAATGTTATGATTTTATATGCCTAGGAGCTTGAATTTAATAAAATTTTTATTATGTTGAGAAAAAAAGTTAGAAAATATGCTATTTTCAGCCTTTTTGACCCGCATAGCCCCTCAACAGATCAAAGTTCAAAGTCAATATACGACCTCAGCTTTAATTACACATTCTTAAATTTCACGTCTGACTGCTCAAATAATTTGAAAAATATTTGATAGTCAATATTTAAGTCAAATATATTATACATTATAATATATAATATATTATATATTACCGTCGTTGCGGGTGACTTTGCACGTTTTTTCGCTGTTTTTCAACTTTACCCTCTAAAAGTGAATAGTTAAAGTGAAGGGAGGGGGGTTAATGGGTAAAATTATTTGTATTCAGTTGTTAATGAATGGATTTTGTGCCACTAACATTAATTTTATAAAATTTTACTATCTTTAAAAAAATCGAGAAGAAAGGCTTGCACTGGGGATAAGGTGCGGGTGACTTTGGACTTTTTAATAAATACTAAAAAATCAACAATTTCTGATAATAAACGACAATGAAGATCTTCAGTTCTAAGGGTAAGATGTACGAGATCTACAAGATGACGTGGTCGCTATCTTGATTTGACGTTTCTGTCCGCCATTTTGAATAACTGTCAAACCCTAAAAATAGTCCGATTGGGTTGAAATTTTAGTATGTTGTAGCTGATGTCAAGACCTTTTCAAAACATATCTATGTTCCAGTCTACGTTAAGTATTTACCTAGATACAGAGGCTCAAAGTTTTAAATTTTGTAACACTCATATTTTGGCGGTCTTTATTTTTTAATATTCAATATTTGAAACCTAAACGAAATGCCTCAGTAACTATTAAAATGGTTGAGACTTTTATTTTATATATTTATTTACTCTAACATAATTGAAAAAAAATAAACGAAAAGCGCATTTAATTAATTTTTTATTTTTCATCTTTGCGAAAACAGTTTTTAAGATTCACAAATAATGCGCTGTTATAAACAAAAACATTACTTTTCTTCTTGTTTGTTTGTTAGATCTCATCGCCTAACGATAGCGCTGTTTTTTTAGTGATAGTTTTGATAAAAGAAGCTCCCTGTAGTTCTGTATTCATGAAAATGTCAAAATTTTGAACTTGGAGCCCCTATATCCAGACAATCACTTGACCTAGGTCGGATTTTATATAAGTTCTGAAAAGGCCTTGACATCAGCCAGAACATACTAAAATTTCAGCTCAATCGGATGAGATTTTTGTTTTGACAGTTATTCAAAATGGCGCACAGAAACGTCAAATCAAGATGGCGACCATAAAGTCTTGTAGATCTCGGTCACTTTATATTAAATTCCCACAAAATTGGATAATTTTTAACCAAATACTTCTATAATAAAGCTTTAGAAAGACCATTATATGCAATTTTATAACATAAATCATGCGTTCTTAGGAAGATAATAGAGAGAAAAAAATATTTTAATAGAAATAATCAACAAAATCGAAGTGGATTATTCTAGCCAGATAAATTTAGATTGGATTTGGGCAATTTACTACTCTGAAATCGATTTCGGAATTGCACCTTCAGATAACTTTTTCACGGAGTCGTTTTTTGACAAAATACCTATACTAGGAATTCTTTAACTATTACTGAAACTACAAGAATCCTTTTGAGGATCATTGTACCTTACTTGGTACTTAACATATCCCTATATACTTTGACATGGTAGACCGGATCGGCGAAGACCATCAATAAGTGCTAGAATTTATGAAACTCTTACGTTCAGCAGAGTGCAAAGTCACCCCCCGAGTGCAAAGTCACCCGCAGCGACGGTATATATTAAGTCAAATATTTGATGGCTTCAAATAAACTTCCTGAGTCATTGGTGCTTCTTTTTTAAACATATCCCCCGAGGAAATTAGAGGTCCATCACAAGTTTTTAAGATTTCTTAAGGTCTCTACACATTGGGAATAATTTTCAAAAAGGCAAATGCTTTTTAGAAGGAAATTTTCTGAATTTCTCTAGGTGGAAACGTCACAATTCTGTCAAAAATACAATTTTTGACGAAAACACTTCCCAATGTGTATAGGCCATTAAGAAGAAGATTATTAAAAATAATCGCTAGAATCATTTTAAGAAACTTGCTTTCTTCTCATATGGTCAACCGTTAGTGCCAAAAAAATACGATTTTTAGAAGACTCAAGCACGACTTTTCTAAAACATATTCTAACACTATATTTTTACTTTCTCTGTGGATTTTTAGGCTTTCGTTATAAATTCTTAAATATCCCTTAAATATATGAAAAAGATTACGTGACAACTTCCTTCTTTTCGTAAAATGCATTACTTAATGAATTTCTTACTAAAATTACGTTAGAAAAAGAAAGCAAAAATAGTTGCGAAATATTTGCCCATTTTTACTTTTTTTTTATTCTTGAATGTAATACAGTACGGACAAGAGCCTTGTCCTGCCCCTCCCCCATTGGGCTTTTAATAGTTTTTAAGTTTTTATAAGTTCATTTTTGTATTGACCCTCTACAAATGAGCAGTAACACATCAAATTTGAGAAGTAACTAAATTTACAACTTTAAAAGCAATAGAATTTTCACGAAAATTTGAATATTCATGAATTGAAAAATTAGGCCCATTTTTGGAAAGATTTGGATTTTTTTACTGGTCAAACTAAATTTTTTGCTGAATAAGTATATTTTTTTTACTTTTCGCTTGTTTTTGAATTTTTTTGACGCTTCTAGGGGGGGCAGCTGCCCCTCCCCCCCTGCCCCTTGCTGGGTACGCCCATGTGCACGAAATCTACAAGATAACATGGTCGCCATCTTGATTTGACGTTTGTGTCCGCCATTTTGAATAACTGTCAAAACTTAAAACTTGTCTTATTGGGCTGAAATTCTAGTATGTTGTAGCTCATGTAAATACCTTTTCAGAATGTATCTTTGTTCCGACTCAGGTCGAGCAAATACCTAAATACAGAGGCTCAAAGTTTAAAATTTTGAAAAATTCATATTTTGGCAATCTTTATTTTCTAATCCTGAATTTTGAAACCTAAACGAAATGCCTTAGTAACTATTAAAGACAGTTGACGCTTTTATTTTATATATTTTACTCTTACATAATTAAAAAAAAATGAAAAATGTATTAATTAATTTATTTTTTTTTCATCATTGCAAAAACAATTTTTCGGTTTTTTGTGATGGTTTTGATAAAAGAAGCACCCCCTAGTTCTGTATTCATGATAATGTCAAAATTTTGAACTTGGAGCTCCAGTATCTAGGCAATCGCTTGACCTACGTCGTATTTTATATATGTTGTGAAAAGGCCTTGACATCAGCTAGAACATACTAAAATTTCATCTCAATCGGATGAGAATTTTGTTTTGACAATAATTCAAAATGACGGAAAGAAACGTCAAATCAAGATGGCAACCACTAAACTCAATGTTACTCCGATTTTGATCTTTTTTGGTACTTTGAAAAACCGATAACATTCCTCATGAATTCCTATCAGAAGCAATGATAACTCTTCTTAATCAAAGGTGCCAAAATTTAAAACCAGGGAGATTTTTTTACTGCTGTGGGTTCATTTTTGAATTATTTTTGTCAAAACGAGGAAAAAAAACCTTAAACATTATTTCACAAAATAAAACAATCAGGAAGCAGAAGCTCCAAAGGAGACAGCTAAGCTTCAGATTCCCAAGAAAGGATTGCCTGAGCGGGAAGAGGAGAAGCCAGAGAAGGTGGAATTGAAGAAAGTTAAGGAAACTCCGACAATTGAGGTAAAAAAAATGGGCATTTTTAAAGTTTCTTTTAATCACTTTTTCAAGCACCTAGGTTTACTTTATTCAAGAAGTAGTATTCTGCACATATCACAAGAAAATGCCTATACTTTCTATAATTTTTTTTCATTCGCACCAAAAGGTTCCAGAAAAGTCCAAGGAAGAGCAAGCAAAGGTTTGTCAGCATTTTATTTAAGATTTAAATTCATGTAACAGGTGATCAGAATGAAAATTGAATGTAATTTATTTATTGTGCAGGAAAAGGCCAAACCAAAGGTCAATGGATTGAAGGTGAAGAAGGATAAAGTATCGGGATATGAAGATCTTCCCGAAATTCCAGACTATGAGCGTCCTGAACTAGAGAAGTACGAAAAGATCGATGTTGACAAGGTTCCCGGCAAAAAGGTAATTAATTTCAATTTTTATCTTTTTATTAAAGATCATTTTACCATTAAAAGGCTACCCCCTTCAAGAATATTTAAAATTAAATGTAAAATGCTCTCGAGAAAAGTTTATTTATAGTAAGATGGGGTAACAGCATCGTTTTCCGAAGAGTGCTACTTAACCCTTTAAGGACGATTGGAACACCGGTGTCCCATAAAGAAAATATTTTTTTCCTGACTACCTAAAGTTATTTTTTTTCTTATGTCTGTACATAATCATAAAGTAGAAGGTTAAAGGAATCTACAGTATTTTTTGCAAGTCTCTAGCTATTTGCTATGCAGTAAATATTTAAGCTCAAAAATAGCGATTTTTTTAAATTCTCAAATTCATAATTGATTTTATGTACTTTTTATACTTCCAATTTTTTTTTAAGCAAAACCCTTTTGGCAATAAAAACTACAATACTCATACGTAATATTTTTCATTAAAGCGAAAAATATTATTCATTGGTATTGTCAGAAAAATTACTTAAATTTTTGGGCTATTTTTGTCCTTATCGTTCATATACTGACAAAATTTTATTTTTTTACTGACCAAATTTGGTTTTTTTACCAACCAAAATATACACTGATAAAATTTGAATTTTTACCGACCAAATTTGACTTTTTTGCTACCGAATTTGATTTTATAATGACCAAATTTTGTTTTTTTACTGACCAAATTTAACTTTTTACCGACAAAGTTTGACTTTTCTCCGACCGAATTTGATTTTTTACTGACCAAATTTTATTTTATACTGAAAAAATTTTATTTTTTTACTGATCAAATTTGGTTTTTTTACCAACCAAAATATACGCTGATAATATTTGAATTTTTACCGACCAAATTTGACTTTTTTGCTACCGAATTTGATTTTATAATGACCAAATTTTGTTTTTTTACTGACCAAATTTAACTTTTTACCGACAAAGTTTGACTTTTCTCCGACCGAATTTGATTTTTTACTGACCAAAAAGTCGCATCCATGTTTTGAGTGATTTATGAATCGGTTCAAATCGATTGAGAATCGGTAAACGGTAAATGATGCCAAAGTACTTTTGAGGTATAGGATCTAAAGCCCAAAATAGACACAGGGATCGACTTAGGGATCAGCCCGAAAAATGAGGATTGGTGTCGATACACTCACGGATCAGCCCATAATTTGGAGGATCAGGCTGATCTTCTAAATTCGAGAAGTCTAGTGAAATTACGAGGATTATGCGACATCAACGCCAGTACTGAAAATAAAAAGCTTCACTTTGGGAGTTTTTGGGTGCTTTTCGAAATGTCAAT
Organism: Phlebotomus papatasi; assembly: GCF_024763615.1. NCBI lineage: Eukaryota > Metazoa > Arthropoda > Insecta > Diptera > Psychodidae > Phlebotomus > Phlebotomus papatasi. Next base: position 4,509,295 of record NC_077226.1, on the reverse strand, counting down.
TGAATGAAAAAACATGGAGTAATGGTACGCAATATCGCAAAATCTTAAAATGCATTAAGATTGGAATAAAGAGAAGATCAGAGTGCTCCTTATACGGGCGGCAGGCTAGAGACTTAGGGCCTTGACAGACCTGAGGATTAGCCGAGAGACGGCTTAGCGTAATTATATTAAAAATAATGGTTAAACTACATTTCCACCATTTTCCACTAAGTCGTCTCTCGGCTTAAATCGTAAGTGTGTCTAGGGCATTATGGCTGAGACTTAGCGCTTAAGTCATAGTCTGAAAAGATCGGGTTGTGGCTAAGCCCTAAAATTTGGAGACTTAGCTAAGTCCTCGTTGAAACGAACACTCTTAGAAAAGTTTAGTACTCTTTACTATTGCCAAATGATTGGAAAGAAAATATTTGCTAGACAAAGAAAATATGGTAGCGGCAAATATAAAATACACCTTTCAGAAAAATCCTGTTTAGTGTAAGAATTAAATCATTTTATTAAATGTATTTAGTTATAATAACCATTTAATAATAATTTTGAAAAGCATATCCTTAGTTGAAGTTAAAATCATTTTTACGCCACTATATTTTAACTATACAAAAAATTATGTCAAAAAAATGTATTGTAATGAGAACCATATTATGATATTCTGGTAATTTTTCGCAATAGGTCGTTTCTCTTTCGTGCTCGATCGTGTCGTACTTAGCACGTTCTCGGATCAACCTTCTTCGCGAGTGGTGAAAAAAATGGAACGAACCCAAACTCAAAGTATACCTTTCTCATATCACAATCTTATGATTTTTACAATAACCATTCAACAGTAGAAAATTTAATATAATTTTGAAAATGAAAAATATTATATTTCTTGTGAAAATAATATTCTTTGTTACCGAAACATCAGTTTGACTCTATATTGCTCAAATATTAAAAGAAATTGTGTTTAATCTTATGAAGATAAATTTTTGTTATGTGATAAAAACACTTACATTTATACCAAACAAAAATTGCACTTTACATGTAGAACCTTTTTTTTCAATAAGTAAATAAAAAATGTATCCTTCGGTATCTTTCGGGAATATTCGGTGAATATTCCAATATGCTTATAAAATCTCATAAAGGTTTTGATTTGACTTCTTTCTCGTCCATATAGGCTTTTAAGTCGAATAGTTCATGGCTTATCGATCTGTTATGAAACTGAACTTCAATCAAGCTACTGGTTTTGATTGATTTTATAGGTTAGACGCCTGTGTACACCTCGCTTAAAGTGAATTTTTGAACCAATTCAGGCTCTTCTTAGTGAACTTGGAATAATTTTTTCAATTTGTTAATTTGAAAGCAGGATGGAGCACGGATGTGTAGTCTAATTACTGCTTATATGGCCTAAGCCATGTTAGGTAGCCATTTTTAGTAAATTTCTCTATACATGCAGCTTTTTTTGATCAAAATTGTCTTTATTGGGGTTATAAGTGAAAAGTACTGAAAGTGATCATGTAAATCTGGCTCATACAACCCGGAAGCCATTATAATGTAACCTAATTTACGGTAGTTATGCGTAATATAAAATTTATGACCAAAAAGTGGCGTTTGGACAGTACCGGCAAAAGTAAGCAAAAATATCCGGATTAAGGGCAGAATCACATTGACAGTAAAATGCTCACCGTCACCGTCAAAGCCCTCACCGTATTTCGTTGATTTACGCATTTTCATTGCAATTCTTACGCAAATTTTCCATTACGATATTACCTTGTCTCATACTCGGTGGCACTAGGTGAAAATAGTATACAAAAATTGAATAAATAAAGCGTAAATGCGATAAACGGTAAGCAAAATAAAAACTGTAGGATTTTTTGCTACAGTTTTTCGTACAGTTTTTTCCTCACCGTTTATCGCATTTTCGTTTTATTTCTTCAATTTTCTTATATTATTTTCACCTAGTGCCACCGAGTTTGAGATAATGTAACACGGTAATTGAGAATTTGCGTAAAAATTACAATGAAAATGCGTCAATCAACGAAATACGGTGAGGGCTTTGACGGTGACGGTGAGCATTTTACTGTCAATGTGATTCTGCCCTAACTTTATGGCCTCTACACATTGGGAGCAATTTTTGTCAAAAATAGCTTTTTTGAAGGAAATTCCCTGCAGCGTTGTAGGGGGAAACGTCAAATTTCTGTCAAAAAAGCAATTATTGACGAAAATTGCTCTCAATGTGTAGACGCCTTTAAAGAAAATGTAAATTTTTCTCGAAAAATCCTTATAGGACACATTTAGTAGCTTTAGAATAGATCTTTCAACAAAAAAAAGTTGCAGCTGACATAGGAATTAAATTTTGAAATATTTAATTTCTTATACAGAATAGCAAAATATTAGGTCACTTTTTCCGGGCACTGTATTTTTGGAATTGAAAGATATGAAGGTTCCAATTTGACATCATATTCAAGCTTCCAAAGGAGTTTTGTTTTTGTAACATTTGACACATAATTGAAAAACAAAAGATCTTATAATAGGCTATATGGACAAAGAATCTGATGAAGGGTGATTTTAAAAGGTTTTCTTCATTTTATTTTAAAATTTTATTTAAAAAAATAATTGGGGTTCTTTGAATCTTTGGTGTTCTTCTAATATTTATTATTAGACAATTTCATTTTAACTATTTATTTTTATAAGCATTAAAAAATTAAAAAGTTAGAGTATAGATGCCACAACTTTATGGAATATTTTTTTATGGCTTTCAAAACATATTTATGATAAATATGTAAAAAGAATATCAAATTGCTGTTTCGAGATTAATTACAATAGCTGTAACATTGCACGTAAGCAATCGCTTAAATGCTACGTCAGGGACGGTTATTTCAAATCTTAACATTTTATTGCAAAAATTGAAGAAAATATACTTCTTGAAAAGAAAAAACACATTTTTTAATAATAAAATTAGTAATTATATAAATCTAAGCAGAATATTTCCTCAGGAAAAAAATATTTTTAAAGAAAATTTTGGCACAATAGACCAAAAAATCCCGATTTTCTGTCGGGAATATATTTAATAGATCAATTTGTTCATTCTCTATAGACAGCACATCGTTGCATAATTTTTATATATATAATATAGAACGTGAAAATTGTGATTACAACTTCAACTAAGTTGATAAATAATTTCGCAGAAAATATTCCAAGTTCATTTTGAAAGAAAAAGACAACAAATATGAAAGAGAAGAGTCCTCTAATAAGAAAATCATAAATTTACCTACCCTCTTGGTAATCACAACCATCCTTAATTATTTTCACAGCCAGACTTAAGGGTTTTCTTAACCAGAGTGTATGGTTCTGAGGACCATAAATTTAGCCATTTAACCATTAAGTCTGGTTGTGAAAACAATTAACAATGGTTGTGATAACCAAAAGGGTAATAGATATTGCATCCGATATAGCTTATCTTTTTCAAATAGTTACCAAAACCAAAAAAATGGATTGGCCTATATTAACCATTTTTTATGGTTCACATAACCATATCTAGGGTTGTGGTATACTATTTTTTCTAAGAGTGTGTATCATTGAAAAAGCATTGTATTATAATAAAATTTTAAGGCTGTGCTACTGTTGGAAAAGAAAAATTTCTGGGATTTCTACAAATGGTTATTGGGTTCCCATATTTCTAAATTCGGCCCTGGTTACATAAACCAACTCCCATAAATCCGATATAAATCCAATTCTGATGATTTTTGTGATATTTTGGAAAGTTGATAAAATTCTCAAGCAATCATTCTAAGTTACAAAATTGCATTTTCCTTAAGAAATTGTTTAAAAGTACGTTATTGAATTACGGAAGTCGTCAAGTGTATTGCAATAAATCATTTGTTATTATTATTTTTTTATATTTAAATTTAAAAGAGCATTATTTGTGTGTGAACTTGTGGCAATTAACATGACATTTAGGAAAGAAGAGAAATTTTAGTGCTTTTTGGCAAAAATAGAATATGCACACTCAAACGTTAAAGTGGGGAGAAAAGTTTATGAAAATGAATATAGGGATTTAATAATAGGTTTAAAATGCCACGAAAATTCACAATTTAGCTTCTCTCTCTCTCTCACTCTCACTGTATTTCCCAATGATGAAGAAAAAGGGTAATTTTGGTGGGAAAAATCTTGGCGCAGATTTTCGCTATGGTAAAATGCTATTAAGACAATTGTGCAGGTGGGCTTCTTTTATGACACACACAAAAAAAATATATTTAGGAGAGGGTCTCTAAGTTTATAAATATATAAATAACGCAAAAACCCCAAAAGAGAGTGAAAGAGAGAGTGAGAGATGTAAGAAAAGTGGAATACATATTTTTGCCGAGACATTTATTTGTGTAATTATTTAACTGAATCACTTTGTGTTCATCCATTGCGGTTAAATCATTAATAACTTCTTTTTGTTCTTGAAGAAGTTGAGATTTTTTTTTTTAATTTTATCGTCTTTTTTTATTAATTTGAAAAAAGAAAAAAACAAAATACAGAGAAATGTGATTCTTAAATGTAAAATTGTGGATAAGGGAAGAGCCTTATAATGGTAAAATTTCTTTACAAAAAAAAAAGTGATCTAGAAGAAAAAGTGATTTTGATTTCTTTTGCAATTGATTAATGTTCTTTTTTCTTTGCTTTTGTTTCTTAAAAAAAAATAAATGAATAAAGGAGGATTCAAAGCCAAAACTGCCCGAAATTAAGACCACCCCAACAATTGAGGCACCCAAAATTGAGGTTAGCCGCGAAAAGAGCCCTCTGCCAATGGATAGAAAGAGTTCCCTGGCACCGGGCTCGGGCCCTTCCAGTCGCCGGGGATCCCTCATCCCGCCCGATGATGTTCTCGGACGTCGACCGAGTCTCATTATCAACGACGAGGTGAGTAACATCCAATCGATCAGTCGATCAATCGATCGACGCATCGATTTGTGCAAAAAAATAAATTCAACACTGAAAATCCATCATGAACGCAATCCTATACAATTTACACAAATCAAATTTCGGTGTCATTTCGGCCAATTTGATGTGATCCTTTTTGAAGAACATTCCAAGTTTATTTTAATGATACCCTTATTTCCAAATTCCATCATTAAATGCAAGAGTTATGATTTTTTTTTAGTCCCAGAGTCTGATTCTGAATGTATATCTACCCGGCTAACACATTTTGGTACTTCATATGTACTTAATAAGTACTTAATAAGTTCTTAGATCAACTACTTAATTTTAAGAGGTTCTATAACAACCAACAACTTGAAAAATATATGAAAATGAGACAATCATCAGCGCACCTCGCGTCGAATAGCGAAAGTACATCGGTATAGATGTTTCTTACCGCTAAGTACTTAATTAAGGCCATTGTCAAAGTCTTTAAATAAGCGCATTGTTGAAAGACATATTAAATACCTTCCATTAAGTACTTAATGATACCCTTATTTCCAAATTCCATCATTAAATGCAAGAGTTATGATTTTTTTTTAGTCCCAGAGTCTGATTCTGAATGTATATCTACCCGGCTAACACATTTTGGTACTTCATATGTACTTAATAAGTACTTAATAAGTTCTTGGATCAACTACTTAATTTTAAGAGGTTCTATAACAACCAACAACTTTAAAAATATATGAAAATGAGACAATCATCAGCGCACCTCGCGTCGAATAGCGAAAGTACATCGGTATAGGTATTTCTTACCGCTAAGTACTTAATTAAGGCCATTGTCAAAGTCTTTAAATAAGCGCATTGTTGAAAGGCATGTTAAATACATTCCATTAAGTACTTAATAATTACTTAATTAAATACACTTAATTATGAACATTTTCAAAGCTAGTTTTTAAGATGTTTTTTTTTTCTAAAAAAAATATTAAAATCATCTTTAGAGAATTAGGGGAAGTGCTTATAATTTTGGACAGTCTGCATATAAGCATCGAAGTTCCAAGTTTGAAGTGCGATATTTTCTATACTAATTGACATTTCTTGTTACTCTCTTTTCAGAAGGGTTGTTTAGAAACTTAGCAAGCTATTTATCGTCTTATTTTTATTAAAATTAGTTTTAATACGTTAAAAAATGAATTGATAAGTAGAGGTGACTTTGGCTCTTATTTTGGACAACTTGGTTATTCATTTTGACAACATGGCTGTAAATTTGGACAGTTAATCCGCCTCAACAGGATGCCCATTGTTCTTCATTTCGTGAACCAATCTTACCAAGTCCTCTTCCTGTTCATGTAAGGGAAACGTAGAATGTCACAGAAGCCCGGAAACTTTCCATATCATTCATTAAAGTGAGTTGACTTCGATACTCCAAGTACGTGCGGATTCGCTCATTCCCTGACCTTTCCGGGAGCCTTTCAAGGCATTTGTCCAACCTAGTCATCACAAAACCTAAAAGTTCACGAAATTTCGTGAGAAAAACACCTGTCCAAAATAAGAATCATCACCTCACTGGAGAATGTCTTAAAAAATTTCCCATTTTTCACACGAAAAATCTAATTCACAAGGCAAATCTCACATCAGGCCAAATGTACAAATCATCAGTAACGTGAATCAACACAATATTCAATGAATATTCAATAATATCACTCAAAAACAGCGAACAAACTTTGTTAGTACTTCACCAAAACTAAATAAGACTGAAGTAAGCCACGAAGTTCTGTCATATTTCTCGTAAGCAATTGCTCACACTGAATTTTCAACAAAGCAATTTCAACTCAAATCATATTCAAAATTTAACGTATTTAGTGTCAAAATCTTCCAAAAAGAACAAATATTTAGATAGAATTCATTTTTCATCAAATATTGGAATAAAAATCCATCATTTTAATCAATTTATTTTTAGTGTCCAATTTTACCCTCAGAGTGTCCAAATTTAGAAACTGTCCAAAATTATGAGCACTTACGCTAATCAAATTTTATTTGAATTATAAAGATTACAAAAGAATATCAATAATTTCTGCTATGACAATATAATATTTTAAAGGTAGACTCTCGCTAATTTGGCTCTTTGAATATCGGACAAGGGGGAGATATAAAGGTCGGAAGTGGTGTACATCTGAAAAAGAAGTGCTTGGAAGTCTTAGAAAGTGGGAGTGCCTGAAAATAAAATCTTCTCTGCCTAATTCCGAATTTTGCAGGCTATACGTTACTTTTAGCTCAGATATTAAATTAGATATTGAGTTCGGTTATGAAAATAAAACGGAATAAATAATGCTAAAATTTATTAAAGATTAATTTATGTTGTAATTTCTCCGAAGAAATATTCAGTTGAAGGTTATAAATTTATTCACAATATTCATGATTTATGAAAACTGTGTCTTCTTCATTACAACATAATTTTCCTTAATTTTTACAGGAGTTTCAAATTCACGCAGTTGCTCGGAAATAATGATTTAGCTGTTGCAGTTGACTTTGAATCATTTTGATTTTTTCTTCTAATTTATCGTAAATATGTAATGTATATTGTATGATTGCATAATTTCGTGGGACTTTTTCGCGAATGTCGTTACTTAAGGCGTATCCCGTAGGTTTCCTCGAGCATTTATGTTACTTTTTTGCTTTTACTGGTAAGATTATAATATTGTCTTACATCCCCCTAATGTTAAGTATCTTTCTAATAAGTCGATACGTAATTTGAAGGACTATTACAAAATACATAAAGAACGAAAAGATGCTTTTGTAGTATTTAATATTAGTCGCATTTTGGAAAGGTCTAAGTGATGGACTTCCACAAAAAAAGCATTTTGGGGGTTTATTTAGATCGCGTTTAAATGATTGAAGAATGGCTTAGAAAATTTCGATTGAAGGATTTATTATTGAAAGGATCAACTTTATTTTACACGGTCTCTAACTGTGTTATCGCACTTCCACATTAAAATTTTAATATGATTCACATTAATTGTCGCTGGTGAGAGTCCAAATGTGTAATTTGTGTGTTTGAATCATTTTATATTCAAAATTTGATCTATTTGTTGATAAAAAGGTAGACTTGGCCCGCAAAATTTGATATAAATTGATTTATAGCATTAATGCGATTTTCTCTTTAATTTTTTAATGTGAAAAATATTTGTGCTTTAGGTAAATTTAAACTTATTTTTGCAGGCCAAGTCCACTTCTTTATCAATAAGTAGAAAAACCCCAAATATTAAGTGACTCAAAGACACAAATAACATATTTGGACGCTCACAAGCGACAATTAATGTGAATCATATTAAAATTTTAATGTGCAAGTGTGATAACGCCGTAACATTGGTGGAAATATTAGGAGTATTCGAGTGAAAAAAAAATAATCCAATTGAAGAGATTATCAAGATTTTGGAAAACAATAATTCGATCGTATTTCGCTATTTAGAAAAGCTCGGATGTATTTAAAAGCACGATACATTGGGTGCCACATCTTTATACTGAAAAGAATAAGGGGATATGTAGGAATCTAAATTACGAGTTATTACGGTACGTTTTGCTCGTAACCTTTACAAAGACCTCTCTATCCAATTCCGGAATACACGATTTGTCGGATCCTGTGCTGTGTTTAAACGGATATTAAGTCTTTGGGGATAACAGCAATGAAGTAAGAGCGTGCTGATGTATGGGTTATTAAGAGTAACCTTAGAGATATCTCACTAATCTGACCGTAATCCTGTCGGATGATCTGTTTTTCAGAGTAACTTAAGTAATTTTTTGAAACGTAACAAGAAACTTTTAACCGATAAAAATGATCAATTTTTGGAAAACAATTATTTTTGATACAATATTAATTTTTTTTTTGAAGTGCATGAATTATTATTTATAGATTATAGGAATGAAAAAAGAAAAATTTGAAAAATGAGTTTTTATCATTCTTTCTACTAGACCTCTTGAATAAAACTTTGTCAACAAATTTTTGGCCGATATTGTACTTCTAAAGTGCTAAATTAGTTATTGCGCTCGTACTTTTGGCCTCTTAGAGACTTTCTAACACAGTTCCAATAAATTAGAAACGACAATACATTTTTTAGAGCCTCTCTCTTCCAAAAGTAGCTTCACTGGTCTCTTAGAAAATCCAGAAATTCTGTGGGTCGTAAAACACAAGTAATATTAAAATATCGTTAGTATTCAAGAATATCTGCTGTAAGAAATTCAAAATATAAGCAGAATAAAAAAAAATATACGTAAAAATAAATTTCTTGAGAATTTCTTAAATAGAATTTTCATAATCTAAGTATGAGAATTGCATGAAGTGTAAGAAGTGCCGGAAGTATTGCAGTATTTTCGGGAGTTTTCCGAAATGCTGGAAGTGTGAAGAGCTCTTCCATATAAATTGTGGAAGTGTCTGGAAGTGGTGTACACATTTTCACCCTAATATCTCCCCCTTGATATCGGACTACTTTATACAGTAGGTGCCAAAAGTTTGTTGCCCCCATGTATGATCGGGGAACTAGGTGCAAAAAATGATTTAAAAAAAAAGTTAATTTTTCAAATTTTTCTTTTTGCAAATTAGTTGCCTGTAATTTGAAGATCCTACTTAGATACAGTGGCGGCCAGAATAAAAGAATCAGCTCCGAAAAGACCACAATTTTACCTCTAGCATTTTTGTTTATTTCAAATTGTTTAAATAATTTTGATTTAGAAACGTTCAAATAATTATCTTACGTCAAATAAGTGTTGTTTTGGACGCTAGAGGTCTCTATTTTTCACAGAATAGATCAGTAGTGAAATTTAGTTTGGCCAGAGGGACTAAAAGGAAAATTTTGTAGAATTTGGGACTATTCACTTAAATTTGACACACTCTGTGGTCCAGGGTTGTAAGATTTAATTATTAAGGGAAGATTTCTTGAATTCCAAGGATTTTGTAGTGCACTTGGCACTTCCGGATCGTGAGTTACAGGTCAGGGACCCATCAAGCTTAATAAAAAGTGAAGCTATTTTTCATTTTTCCTTGTAAAAATGTTGCAACAATTGCACCGCGACTTAAACAAATTTGCTCATAGTTCTTGTATTATTTCGGCGAACATTATGAGATATGTATTTTTAGATAGCTTTTAATTCACGATTTCGAAATATATCAGACTGATTAGTCAATTCTCTTTAGGAAAAAACTTGCCTACTGATTTCAGTGTCTCTGTGGACAAAACGTTTGGAAAAATGATTGTGCAGAGACCCCTGTACAGGTCCTAATGGGAAGATATCTCAATTTTGAGACTATTGTGGTCCATTTACATCCCCGGATCGTGAGTTGTAGGCACTAAAAAGATGATTTCTTGAATTTCAAGACGCCTATGGTGCACTTATACTTCCGGATGATGCAGAAGAAAGTTCTTGAACCAAACGTCTCCGGGTCGTCCATCTGTAAAATGATTTGGAATTTTGTAGATGTCGCAGATGATTTTGACGTTCTCCAGAATTTCCAGAAAAGACGCTGTCCAGACAAGTTCTTCTTCTTGTTCTTTTGTAAAGGTCATTGGCCTGCCAATGGGGCACTCTTCCGGGTATCTGCCAGACAATTTGTTGTAGAGTGTCGCCCTTGCTACATCAGTTTTTGGTTATGGTAGAACCATCTCGTACACACTTTTAGGCATTCTTTAGATCTTCCTTAGAATAAGGTTTGTTCTTTAAGAATCGTTTCCTTTGTTCCCTTCTAAGCATCTGCAATAGTAAAACAGCGGTGAACAATGCGATTCCCGGAAAGAAATATTGATTTGCGAAACGTCCGTTTTAGAGCAAAATGTAAACAGCCACAAATTTACTAATTTCTTCATAAAATATTATTATTTCATGAAAATCGATTTACTCACCTTGTAGGGGAATGATTGCACAATCACTTTTAATTAAACTTTTTTATTTAAAATACTTTTTTTTTCACATGGAAAAAACAATAAATGTTTTCAATAAACCAGCTGCCATTAGCAAAAATATCACTGCTAGAAAATTTTTAGTGAGGAAACCCAGCTGGCACAAGTTTGAAATGAGTCGATTACACTTACTTTTTTAATGGATAAAAATAATATTTTTAGTTTTTTTCTCAAAGTTCAATAGTTGTATTATGTTACTGTAGTGACTATATTACGGAAATAAAAAGAGAAATATTATTTTAAGTGGATTTCATCTAGTTAGAGTAGTCATAACGATCCACATAGCGAAGCGCGTAGATTAGCTCACTTGAGAATACTTTCGGTCAGTAGATTAATTATTTTTATCTCTTCTAGCTAAGATTGTACATAAAACACACACAATTTCACCATAAATCAGTTAAAGTTGGGTTAAACCAAGTACAGATCAATACTGACACTGTCAAGATTGTTACTAAAGTGTAAAACGGTCAAGATTGTGCTGAAAATACTCACGACTCAAGCACAAAACGGTTCAAATTGTGCTGACTAGCACAGTTAAAAAAACAATTGAATTCGTGAGGTTAGACCGGTACGTGGAGAGATTTCTCAATTAAGTTCTAAAATATACAAATTGAGGTTAGAGAAAATTGGGGAAGAAAGTGCATAAAAGCGCACGCCACCGAAAGTGTGGGGAGAAATTAATTTCATATATAATTACTAGACTGGAAAAATAAATATTATTATTATTATTATTATATAGGCAAATTCAATCGGTTGTGTATATCTACACAGTCACAATGTACACAGTAAAAAAAAATTACAAGGATAATCGTTGGTTTGCTTTTTTTACCACGATTATTCTTGTAAAGTTACACAAATTATGTATTTCAGCAAAATGTGTAATATGAAAATGTGTAACTTAAATTTGATGTAATTGCAAACCGTGTAATAAATTGCGAATGATTACACAATTGTGTACATTTTCTTACATATTTCGTGTAAAATTACACAGTTTTCAAATAAAATGTGTACAAATTACACAAATGTGTATCAGTATCACACAGTAACACACGATTACATGTTTAATGTAAAATTTCCAATGAAAATCATGGTAAAGCAGCCAATAATTTTTTTACTGTGTATAGATATATTGACCTATGGTAAAGTTAAGAAAAAAATTACAAATTTAATTGTTAATATTCAGCAAACTATTGACAGTTAATTACTGAAACTTGTTGTGCGTACATTCAAAAGTAGTAAAAACACTTTAGTAAGGGAAATTATTATTTAAATATAGAGATCATCCGCACAAGATGGGATTAAAGATGAGATAAATTAGTTAAAGCCATGTTCAGGTCTGAAGAATCAAATTTTAATTTTTTTTTAGGCATTTTTATTCATTTCTCTTCCCATTTTCCTCATTAATAACGCTCATATTACATACAATTTAATAATTATCAAACGAAATTTGCATTATTTATGTATAAATATCTTTCGAGTTTGCCACAATCCGAATTTGCAATGAAGGAATCATACCTCTATAAACTGATCTAGACTTATCACTGGTTTTTAGGTTATGAAAAAACAGACGAATAACTCATTTCTTTCTCTCAAACGGTTAAAATATGATTGTCTCACTTTCGACTCCAATTTACAGTTTTCGTCGCTACGTGTCGCTACTTTCGCCTGAAAAATGCATTAACTAAGGACTTAATAAGTACTTACAAAGGACTTAATTTATAGTATTATGTTAGTTACCTTGTGTTAGCCGGATTGTGTGTAGACGAGACACATTTTGTATTTGAAAACCTTTCCATTAAATCAAAATTGGGCGAATTCGACCGGCCAAATGACACCAAAATAACATTCAAAAAAAATACACTATAATTAAGTAGGTAAAATGTATACTTTAGAAAAGCATTATTGAAAAATATTTTGCATGACAGGAAAACAGAAAACTGCGACCTGGAGAGGTTGTTGAGGAAAAGAAGGTAATTTTTCAAAAGGTGTACAGTATTAAAAAAAAACAGTGTTGTTTGCTAGCAGGCAACAAAGATGGCATTTTTTGTCTTCTATATATTGTCTTATTAAGTGTTTTAGTGTCTCGTGTTGCTGGTGGAGTCTTCTATCTTTCTCTTTCTATTTTTTTTACTTGTTTTTTTTTTTAATGTGGGTTAGATGAAGAAGGGATATATATATAAATATATATTTTTTTAGATTTTTGGGGTTAGGATTTGGTCAATGTTGGGTAATAGGATGGTAAATGGAGTGATAAATGATGGTAAAATGACTTTGTTCTTCAGTTTAATACACACAAAATAACACAAATAAAAATGTACAATTTGCTTTGAGAAGAACAATTGATACCATCCACACATATCGATTAATCGATGTAATCTCATGTCCAAATTCCTTCCAGTCAAAACTGAGACCTGGCGAGGTATTAGATCCAAAGGTGAGCCTACACAGAGAGTTAATCATTAACAATGGAGTGGTTTTTTTTTTACTTTCTATATAGGGCGGGTTTTTTTTGGTTTACTTTCAAACTTATCGATTAATCGATGAGTAGTGAGGGAGCTTTGCCACATGAAAACAACTTAGCAATGTCATTTTTAAATATCTTAGGAATTATGTTTCAGTCAGTTAGTTCTACACAGAAAAAAATATTTTGTAAAAATGTTCGTAAATGTTTGTGAATTCCTATGGAGAGTGAATTCCTATACGATTCACGAAATGCTCGTGAATCGTATAACCCACAAACAAGTTCGTAAAAGTTTGTAATTTTTCAGAAACATTGTTCGTAACATGATCATTAGACGAACATTTTTTGTATTTTTACAAACATTTGTTCGTAAATGTTCGTAAACACACAAAAAAATGTTCGTAAAATTTTGTCATTTGTTCGTAAATGTTCGTAAAATGTTTGACAGGAAAACAAACATTTACGAACAAATGACAAAATTTTACGAACATTTTTTGTGTGTTTACGAAAATTTACGAACAAATGTTTGTAAAAATACAAAAAATGTTCGTCAAATGATCATGTTACGAACAATGTTTGTGAAAAAAGTACAAACTTTTACGAACTTGTTTGTGGGTTATACGATTCACGAGCATTTCGTAACTCTTCCATAGGAATTCGCAAACATTTACGAATTTTTTTATAAAATATTTTTTTCTGTGTACTTCATTGAGATTTAAATATAGATTATGACATGGGTTTAGATTTATGCACTTTTTACTTCACAACCCATATCATAATCCATTTTTAAATCCCCACTAAATAATCTCCTTCGATTGCTTCTGTTTGATGATGATTTAATTGATTATTGCACAAATTTACAACTTTTTTTCTAACGGAGATCTCACCTGGTACGTTTGATAGAGTCAAGTCCCTAGATTACGAATCTGGTTTTGCCTCATATTATCCGTTATATCTCACGTTCTGATGAACAGAACTTAAAAAGTGTGGGTCCGTTGGAAAGGTGATTAGTTTTCCTTCAATTTTGATAATAACAAAAAACTTTGTAAAACCACTCCTTCAGGGTGTAAAATTGAAGTTTCTCTAAAAATTACCAAAAAAAATGGTCTTAAAGTGAGGTTATAAAAAATTGTGTTAAATAAACTAAACAAAATATTAAAAATCCAATGACACCAGGCGATAGGCAATACTTAGTACTACAATTTTGTTCATCTAAGACATTGCGCTCCGATCACTCTAAATGCATCATTTGTTGGTTTTTGTCATTTTCAAAAAATATGAAGTACCGATTTTAGAGCAAAATCCCTAAAGATAATTGAGAAAATATATTTAAAAACTTATGTGAAATATACATAAATGTTAAGATTCTTCTTTAAATCGATCGGGGGACCATCAACATAATTTTTATTTATACTTTCTCAGTTATCTTAACCCATTCAGTCAATGTACCAGAAATACTTGAGATAGAATGTTCATATTTTGGGATTAGTTCCCTACAGATTAATAGATGAATTTTTTGAAAAGAAAAAAATTTTATCTTATATGGTGGCGCGGGGAGCCTCTGTCAAATACACGTCTTAACGGTCATTGAATTTAAATTTTGTACATTAATTCATTACAAAGTCTTTTGATTTAGATAAAGTGATTATTCAAGAACACCAATTGGGAACTAGAATTCAAATCAGGAAAGAGCTAAGAGGCCAATTTTAACAAAGTCGACGGGATGTCGTATTTTCCGTCCGCCATTTTGAGCAAAAATTTTGCATGACCTTCCGCGAAGCAAGAAAATAACAACAAAATGTATTTTCATCTCTGTCCGACTATTTTTCTCAAGTAACTGAATAACTAACGTTACTAAAAATTCATTCCCGACAGCAATTCGAGTATCAGTTCATCTAAAATCTAAATCATCTAAAATCACTCAATTTGCGTATCATGTATAATACCATGGTAAGGAATGGGTTAAGGGAATTTGCTCTAAAATAGGTATTTCACATTTTTTTGGAAAAATACAATAAACCAACAAATGATGCATTTAGAGTGATCGGAGCGCGATGTCTCAGATGAACAAAATTGTAGTACTAAGTATTGCCTATCGCCTGGTGTCATTGGATTTTTAATATTTTGTTTAGTTTATTTAATACAATTTTTTATAACCTCACTCTAGGACCATTTTTTTTGATAATTTTTAGAGAAACTTCAATTTTACACCATGAAGGAGTGGTTTTATAAAGTTTTTTGTAATTATCAAAATTGACGAACAAATAATGACCTTTCCAACGGACCCACACTTTTAGGTGTGATTCCTTCTAGTCACACCTGTTGTAATCCTCCGATTTTCTTAAGTGCTCAGATAGAGCTGAAATTTACAGGGTATATGTTTTGAACATCCCTGATGCCGAAAATCATAAGCCGACAATTTCGGGTCCAGCCTCCAGCCGGCCGTCCGTAGTACGCAATGTACGTCGGACAAGCTTTCCCCATACATATATATATACAGAGGAACTACTACTAAAGGAAAAAGTCGTTTTTCTGCTTTTGTAGTGGTAGTCGCCTGCATTTGAAAAAAAAACGTCGCCAAGATTGCTTTTTAAAGCCAATTTGTGAAGTTTAATTAATGAAATTTAATTCAAAATTGATGGGTAGCATAAGGGAAATAGTTTTTAGAATTAGTTTAGTGACATAGAATTGGTAAAAAGGCGTGATTTGATAGTAAAAATAGTAAATATGGGTCGCCCAGTGACTTCTGCAACTTTTGCATAATTCGTAGAAAATTATGAAAAATATGCAGAATATCGTTGATTTATGAATTTAAATAGAAAATTGGTGAGTTTTGGAAGCAATTATGACTATTTATTTTTTAAATTTTTCGTGGAAAATCCTCGGGAAAATGTCTTGAAAAAGTGCTTGCTTTGTTCGAAGAAATGCACCAAAACGGATGAGTTGTCAAAAAGAAGATGGCGGACAGTGTCCTTTGCGACATTTGTGTTGATATTTTTCACGTAATTTTGCACGAAAGTAAGCAAATTTCCGTAGTAAGTTCATTAAAAATTATTAAAGAATTGGCCAGTGATGATATTTGTGGAAAAGTCTCTGATTTTTACTGTTTTTTTGTTGTGTTTTTTAGTGTGAAAATTGCCTTGGAAAAGAGAGGATGCATCATTCTCTGGAGAAGGCCCTAGATGTTCTAGGTAGCCTTCCAGACAATTTGTGTGTTGTTTCGAAGCCCTCCGGATACTGAAATCTATTCCATTAGATAACCATAAGTGTCACTGTCTGGAAAGAAATTCCTTTTTATCCTTCTAGAATTGGAAAATTTCACATCGTTTGCACTGTAAGGATTCTAGAATAGTTTCTTTTTCTTTGGAAAAGTATAAAAGAATAAAAAACTTCCAAGAAACATAAAATTTTTCCAATTTTCTATCAGTGTTTGTTAACGAACTGTCTTTTGTTCTCAATAAAAAAACCCTGCAATTGCCACAAATCCCTATAGCCAACGGCCGCAGCGATTCCACTGGGTTTCCAGCACCTTTTTCTGCCATGTCCGCTAATTTTACCGCTAAAAATCCGCGTGGAATTCCCTGGATTTTACCGCTAAAAATCCGCGTAGGCTTCCGAGATGGAATTTGGCGCTAATTTTCTTCCTAGCGTTCCATGGACGTTTGCGGAACTCTGTATAGGACCGTCTAATAAGAAATGTCCGCGAGTTTCCATGGGCTTTTCTCCGACGAATATTTCCCGAGGCTAATATTTCCACGGCTTTTCCTATGGATTATTAGCGTATAATCGGCAGTCAGCCCTTTAAAAATTCGGAAAAATCCTCTATATTTCCACGAAATTATCCGTGGAAAATTCCATGCAACTGCCTTAGAGGCTTCCGTGGTTTAATATTGCGGAATTCCACGACTTTTCCAGTGGATTTTTTTAAATGTATTTTTCATAGAGAACTTTCATAGAGAATTTCCAGAAAAACAAAATCCACAAATATGGACGATCAGTGCCAATTGCCAACTTAGAACTTGGAGAGTATTCATCTATCAGACGAACACTCAGTTTATTCTACTTTTGAGTTGAAAATATTGCTACCATATCGTTCATTTGAGTATGTCTACCTCGCAAGAATTATAGCGTTAGGGCGAAAAATAATTGCAGAATTTTCGCGCTTACTTCCATGGAGTCTTGGTCGGAAAGATATCAGAAAATATACTCGGAATATTCAAAGGAAATTTTGAATTAATTTCCAGGGAATGCTCTCAGATATATCGCAAGAAAATTCCTCGGACTTTTTTTTTTCTAGGAAATCGACGCGAAAAAAAGCTGATAACTCCGCAGAATTCCAAGCGGAATATTAGCGTTTATTTCCACGGAAACTCTCGCGAAAAAATAGCAGACAAATTCCAGGGAATTTTCTGTTACTGTGAAACTTTGCGCCCGATCGGCTACAGGGATTTATCACAATTATGTCATTTTTTATATTTGTTAGTCCTCTTGCAACAAAATTAGGCAAAAAAAATCCACAAGAATAATTACAATTCCAAAAAGAAACTTAAAAATTAAATGCAACATCAGCTACTTTTTTTAGTGTTGCCAGATTCGAATGCAAAAATGACTTTTTCCTTTAGTAGTGGTTCCATTGATATATATATATGGGGAAAGCTTGTTCGACGCCGCTTCTCCCGCTTTTTTTCCCGCCTGACGCTAATAGCAAACTTTCTTAAAATTGAAATCTTTAAAGTGAAATATCTCGAGAACTGCTCGACGAATGTCTTCAATTAAATCACTCTCCCTCTCTACATAGTGAGTCTATATTCGAAGATTTGTAAGGTGACATACACAATTCGCAATTCGCGAATCCGCGATTTTTTTCACGGATCTTCCCGGGGCACAAATTTTTTTCGCGGATTCTTGCGTGACGAGTTTTTTTCCCGGATTTTTACTTGGCGAAAATTTTTCACGGATTTTCGAGGGGTGCGGATTTTTACTCGGATTTTCACAGGGTCGCGAGAAATTTCGCGGATTTTCGCGGGTCGTGAATTTTTTCGCGTATTTTCGCGGAGCGTGCATTTTTTTGCAGGACGTGATTTTTTTGTAGATTTTCGCGGGACACAATTTTTTCACGGAATTTCGCGGGACGCTATTTTTTCGCAGATTTTCTCAGAGCGCAAATTTTCGCAGGGCACTTATTTTTACGCGGATTTTCACGTTGCGCCTATATTCGCGGGATGTGCATTTTTTCGCAGATTTTCGCTGGACGCGATTTCACGGATTTTAGCGGATCGCGACTATTCTCGCGGATTTTCGCATGGCGCGTAATTTTTCACGAATTTCGCAGATTTTCGCAGGGCGCAAATTTTTTTGGCGGATTTTCGCGAGACGCGTATTTTTCATGGGCAATGAATATCTTCGCGGATTCTTACGGGTCGCTAGCAGAGACTCTAAACGGATGTAAAGTTTGAGCCCTTATCTCTCATAGTTTCCGAGAAAATCAACTTCAAAGATTTTCAGACACTTTTATGCATTTCTCATCCAATTTTCCTTATTAATAACGATAATATGTTACATACAGTTTAAAAATCCAAATTTGAAATGAAGGAATCGCTCGTCTGTAAGTTGATCCAGGATTATCACTGGCTTAAGTTCTGTTCACTAAAACCTGAGTTATAAAGGATATTGTAAGGCAAAACTAGATTCTTAATCAGGGGACTTGACTCTATCAAACGTACCATATGAGATCTCCGTTAGCAAAACAATGTTGCATAGTGTTAATCGATGAGTTCTATTTATTCTCCGAACCAACAAGAAATTTGGGCATCGATTTTAACAGTCTCTTCATTGCTTTTTAGTGGAGAAAGGGGGGAGGGGGTGGTGTTAGGATATGGGATTGGTGAAGGGGGTTAATCGATTACGTTCACTTATGCTACTTTTGGTTGTTTTCTGTTATTGTTTTCTGACTGTCTTCTATTAACCAGAGATTTTTGCGCTTACTCTTCTGTACTTTCTCTTTTCTCATGCACTATGCTGCCGTTCATCGACTAATCGATGAATTTGCAGCAAAGCTCCTATCTGAAAATTTTCATCGCTTTCCTTTCTGGGAGACTTTCAGCACTTCAAAGTGGATATTTTTTCTGTTTAAGGAAAAGGCCAGGGGTGCGCTTCGATAAAGCAATCGATGAGCTTTTTTCTTCTTTAATCGATTGCACGCCTATGTATATATGCGACTGTTTTTTTCTTTTCACTGCAAAATGGAAAAAGAGAATTTCACGCTCAAAAGAAATCATTCATCGAAAAGCAACTTCAATCTCTCCAATTAAAACTGTATAGCCATTGATAAATAATCTCTATTTAAGGAACTCATCGATTTTTCTTTCATACAAAATTTTTTTTTGTATTTTGTGGTACTATCAATTGTTCTTTGTCTCTTTTTTTTATTGTTTCCATCTTCAATGTGTCATGGATAAAGATTAAAAAAGGTGGACGTCCTGGAGAATTGGAATCATCTCAGAAACAGGTTCTAATCCGTGTTTAAAACAAAAAATACTATATTTTTTTGTTTTTTTTTCAATGTTTTTTTTTTCTTGTTAAAAAAGTTTTTTGTTGTTGTTCAACAATTCCCCCAAACTATTTTTAAAAAAAAAATTCAACCCTTTTTTTCTATCAACAACAACAACAAAAACTACAAAAAAATAATAATAAAAAATAAATAATTAAATAATTAAATATTTATATATAGAAAAAAATTAAAAATAGTAATAATAAAAACTGTGGCTAATTCTAGCGGTGAGACAAGGGAAATCGATGAATATCAACTACAAAAACCAAAAAAACAAAATATTCTCTTCTCCGTTTTTTTCATATTTGTCTTGTACTATCTCTCTGTCTCTTTTCTTTTTTTTCTGTCTACACTCTATTCCTTTCCTTGTCTCTTCTGCTGACTATCGTGTTTCGTGTTTTGTTTTCACAAAAAAAAATGAAAAAAATTGTAAATTACCATATTTGTCTGTTTAACGCTCTAAAAGGTTTATGTCTCTACTCTATTGCTACAATGAGAGAGTGATTGAGGTTATTTTAACTGAAACAATTTAAAAAGGAACAGCTTTGCAAAGGACAATGGGCAAAATACAAGGGGTTACTCAAGATTGAAAATTTGTGTCCATATTCCGTTTATTCCATGTGATTTTAATGATTCCAAATGTGTGATTCTGTTAATAATTTCATTCGGTATTCCGTGATTCTTAATTATTCCATTCTGTGATTCTGTTTATCCTAGAATTCTTCGAATCTATCGAATTGCAGATTTTGGTTAGTACGATCTATTTCGTTTGTTTTTGGAGCAAATTAAATTTTTCTTTCTGTCACAATTCGTCGCTTCAAAAACCTTTACTTAAGAACCTTTTTTTAAATGTTTTGTATTTATGGGCTTATTTTTATCCAGTCGGCCTTCTTTAATGCTACATATTTCAAAATTTGAATTTCTATTCAATTCTGAAACTAAACAATTAAAATTAAAAAAAAAGAAAAACATGAAAGTATAAAACTTAAAATAAATTCAATTCACACAAGACGCTTCTTCGGTTTTGAAATATTTCTTGTAGAATTTTTCAAGTTTTTCAAAAAAAAACTTAAAATCATTTAATTTGGATTCAAAATCAGTAGGAGATAAATAACGATAAAATATACAAAAAGCGCAACATCTAATTTTAAAAATCTTCAAAATAGGATTTTTTAGACAATCTGGAAGAAGTTTTTAGGAAATATGTAGCTATAAAGATTTTCACATTAGGCCTCAAAATAATCAAAATGGGATTAGAATTCAATTTTTGAAACAAAGTTTTAAGACTCTAATCAACATCATTTTTCAGTCCACTTTTGATCAAAATTTCCCGCGATTTTCTTCAAGGAAAAGCCTTCTTGGTGGCTTTAGGAAACTTTCAGCTTACGAAATTCGTCGAAAAATTGAATTTAAATTAATTTCTTGATCTTAAACACGTAAAAAATAATTTTTCTTTATGAGAATTTCCACCCGATTTTTTGTTGTTAGTATTTTCATTTTTGAAAATTATTTGATATCATCAAGAAACGACGTGAATTTTACAGAGAAAGCTTATAGAAATTTGTTCTAAGAAAGTTAAGAAAAAAAACGGAAGGTGCTTTGAATTTCTTTTTCTTAAAACAAAAAAGCTAATATTTATATTTGGAAATCAATTAAATCTGATTATATGCTGTCTGAACTAAACCACTTAAAATTATCAAAATTGAATTACAATAAGATTTATTCTGATATTTCAAGTATTTAAAGTCTAAGGACCTCGACCTCAGGGCAGACCTAGGACAAGGTGGCCGAATAAAATTCAGGATCTTGCATGGGAGCGCCTCGGGATCGAACCCGAACATCTTCCTGAAGTGGCGGAGGATCGACAAGCGTGGGCTACTAATTTGGATGTCATGGGCGCGCGACCCCAATAGGCATAAGCGGTTGAAAATGCATGAATGAATGAATTGAAGTATAAGAGCCTTTGTGGTCTCTAGGAACATCGTTTTGGGTTCTTCAAGTTTAAAGAATAATTTCTGGAAAGCTACTTAGATCCATGCACTCTTAGCTACTTAAATCCTTGTACTCTTTGTCTAAATCCGATAAAATCGTATGAATCGGCATAGTGATTTTCTTGAAAAACAGGTCGCAAGTGGATTCCTTTTTCCTTTTATTGATTTTTAGATAAGCTCAAGTCATAATAATTGAACTTAGGGTGGAATCACCAGTTCTCGCCAGTGCCCCACTTTTCGCCACTTACATTGAAATCGCTATTTTTCGCAATTTATGAAATAAATGAGTCGCGATTTTTTTGTATTGTTTCTGCTTCTACGCATAGAATCGAAAAATAATAATTATTCGTTTTGGATTCACGATTTTGATCACTTTTTAGAGCAATATTTTAAGCAAGTGCATCGAATCCAACATCTCTTACCAAATGTACTAAGTGTCGTCAAATTTTCATCAGGCCAAAAATACCTATTTGGGTAAATAATTTGTCTATTGAATATTTAATTGCACTTGTGGAATACATAAAATTTGTATTTAGTCACTTAATATTTCATTTTATATTATTTTTGTATAAAAATGAGGCATGGCGAGAAGTGGTAATATTCTGGAATTGATTTTACCACCTGTCGCCATATCTTTTCAAGAGGCGACGCTAACTTCACTTCGTACATTCTCAGTTGTCAAATCTACATTGTTTACTTTCTGCAAAAGCCCGATAATTTGATTTCTCAAATAAAAGTGAAGAAAAATCATTTAAAGAGAGTAGTAATAAAGTGATCACAAGGAAAGAGAAATGATGAATGTATTCTTTTCGTAGCATTGCCTAAAATAACCGAGTGTGGTTCTTTTCAAGTGGGTGGCGAGAAGTGGTTACAAATTTTACAAAACTGGCGAAAAGTGGTAAAAAGTGGCGACGAAATGGTTATTTTTGCATTATTAATAAAAATCAGTTTTTTAAGTAGTCCAGCGTTATGTTCTAGGATTATTGTTTTCACGTATCTAGAGCCAATACATCTAAGTAGCTTTGTGTCAAATTTGACTCATCTTGTAACAAGGATTCAAAAGTTATGATTAAATTAATTTAATTTTTTCCTAAACATGGCGATAGCCGGTTATTCCACCCTATTTTGACAAATTTTCGGGAAAAGTCTTATTCTTTGCGTTCGCAAAACGTTTTCTGTTGGGGACAGCTCTCCAATTTGACTCGCCTCTTGCTAAAATCCTGGCTGTAACCTTGCCTCTAAATAGAGCCTCTTATCAATCCTAAAGAAAGGGCAACTCAATCTGTGCAAAATACTGAACATAGGACAAAACGCAGTGCCTCATCGTTTGCTGGAGCGAGGATGCAATCGTGGAAATAGCTATAACACTTTTAAGAATTCGGGATTGGGATTTCAGCTTTCAGGATTTTGGCCTTCGGGATTTTGACCGGTTACCTGTTGTTTTATTTGAAAGTGTGAAAAAATGTCCATTTTTATTAATCTTCTTTGGAAAATTAAAAAAAAAATCCATAGAAATCTGTAAGGTACTTTGTCTTATCATTATTTATCGCGGAGTTTTAGGAAGGAGTGATTCTGTGATTCCATTTAATTCTAGTAATTTCATTTCTATTTAATTTGATTCCAGTAATTCTTGCAGGAATATCATTTCAGATTCTATCAGAATCTTATGAGGGATTCCATGGATTCTATGGATTCTAACGGAAAAATGTGTCGGTATTCCAAACTTGAGTAACCCCTTGCATAAAAAATTAGAAATATAAAAAATAAATAAATAAAAAAAATCACTCATTAATACGGTAATGTGAAAATTCGTTACTTTTGAGCTTAAATATTAAGTTATTATATCAAACAGTTGGAGATTTTCAAAAAAAAAATATTCTAAATTTCTACAAACTTCTACTTTACGATTACGTACAAACATTTGACAGACATGACTTTAGGAAGTGAGGTAAAATTATTTTCTCTATGGGTCACTGGTGACTAAATCGTACTTAGAAGGTTTCAAAGGTCACTGAATTCAAATTCTTTACATTAATTCAACTTTAAACTCTATTTAATTATTGATTATTGTAATTCAATTTCCATTTAATTTGTTTCCAGTGATTCTTGAAGGAATATCATTTGAGATTCTATTAGAATCTTATGAGTGACCCCGTGGATTCTATGGGCTCTAACGGAAAAATGTGTCGGTATTCCAAACTTGAGTAACCTCTTGCTTGCCAACACTGAGAGAAATCCGGAAAAATTAAAATAACATTCCGGAAATGTTAATTTTACCTTGCAGTATTGATCCGAAATCGATGAAAATATTACCCTTTTTAGTTGTATTAGGGGTAAAATGTACCCTTTTTTATCTTAATTTTACCCTTAAAAGGTTGTAAAATTAATTTGAAAAATTTTGATATGGGTCGATCCATCTCAAGACGAACGAGAAAATCGCAAATCGCGGGTTCATGGTCTTAGATGTTTTTGAATTTTACATATGTTAAAGTACACGATAAAATAATATACTTCTATTTTTTTTTCGCCCAAAAAAAATTCCTGGCCGGAGACACATGGCGTCAAAGATGGCGTCTTGCGCTTCATTCGTCAATTGAGATTTTTTAAAAATATTTCAAAATGCTCTATCTCGCGAACGGGTTGAGATTTCTTCTTACTCTTTTTTTTATTTGAAAGATAATTTTATACTCTTTAAAACGATATACTAGTTTTCGTATTATCTGCTCAAGTTTTTTTTGAAACAGTCTTTTAATTTTTTTCTTGAAAAAATTTAAAAATTAATTTTTCTCAAAAACCCCATTCTCAATCATTTTCATTTTTTTACCGTTGATCAGTAATATTGAGTACTACAGTCCCTGCAAAGGCGAGCTTCCACTTTTGCGCTTATTTTTTTTTTTTAAATATTCAAATTTTAACAACATTTTCAAAAAAGCAAAAATACCAGTTAAACTCAAAATTTTGAGTTCAATTTTTCAGGGAATACAGTACTCCACAATACTTATAAACAGTTAAAAAATCAAAAATTTTCGATCTCCCGTTTTTGAAAAAAAAATTCTTTTTTTTTGATTTTCAAATAAAAATGCCTTTTATTGACAAAAATAAAGCTTTAAATCATATTTAATAAATGTACTAATTATGTTTTTTTGTTTTCTTTAAGTTTCTCAAAAAAAAATTTTGAAAATTTTTGATTTTTTTTTGAAAAATTAAAAAAAATCTTTTAATTCTAGGTTAAAAAAAAAGTTCAACATTTTAACACGTGTGTTGAATGTATCTTAAAGTTGTAAATTTGTCATAAAAAGGCATTTTTATTTGAAAATCAAAAAAAAAAGAATTTTTTTTTCAAAAACGGTTGATCGAAAATTTTTTATTTTTTAACTGTTTATAAGTATTGTGGAGTACTGTATTCCCTGAAAAATTGAACTCAAAATTTTGAGTTTAACTGGTATTTTTGCTTTTTTGAAAATGTTGTTAAAATTTGAATATTTTTTTAAAAAAAAAAATAAGCGCAAAAGTGGAAGCTCGCCTTTGCAGGGAATGTAGTACTCAATGTTACTGATCAACGGTAAAAAAAATGAAAATGACTGAGAATGGGGTTTTTGAGAAAAATTAATTTTTAAATTTTTTCAAGAAAAAAATTAAAAGACTGTTACAAAAAAAACTTGAGCAGATAATACGAAAACTAGTATATCGTTTTAAAGAGTATAAAATTATCTTTCAAATAAAAAAAAGAGTAAGAAGAAATCTCAACCCGTTCGCGAGATAGAGCATTTTGAAATATTTGGCAAAAATCTCAATTGACGAATGAAGCGCAAGACGCCATCTTTGACGCCATGTGTCTCCGGTCAGGAATTTTTTTGGGCGAAAAAAAAATAGAAGTATATTATTTTATCGTGTACTTTAACATATGTAAAATTCAAAAACATCTAAGACCATGGAGGGTACCCCTATGGTTGTCTTGAGATGGATTGGCCCATATATTTTTACACCTAAAAGGTGTTAAAGTTATGAGGAAAAAGAGTTAATCGCACCCTCTTTTTTTTTCTCAGTGAAGGACTGATAGTCCTTTTTGACTTGGGTTTCGGCAATTTTTAAGTCATACACTAATACCTACAAAATGGACCTAGTCTCATCTCTGGCGAAGGGTTGGACCAGCTGCCATACATATCAGCCCATTGTCCTTTAGCGAAATCAAATTTAAAGGAAGCTTTCAGACCTTTCAGAGACATTTAAACAGGATTCTTAGACTTATTTTTGGAATTCTATTAACAAAAAAAGAAATTATGTTTTTTTTTTAATTCTCGGAAAAAAAGTGTTCCAATTAAGAAAGAAGTCTACCGAAAGGCTTTGATTTAATTCTCATGCTTTAATTAAATTTAAATGTCAATCACTCTCTTTGTTAATTATCTCTGATCTTCTGTTGTTTTTTTTTTGTATCTCTCTCTGTCTAAAGCTGCTTCAGTTGCCTCTGAAAAGCAAAGAAAAAAAGGCATCTAAATGTGTTTTTCTTCTAAATGTTCAGCTCGATTGATGATGCGTAATTGGATTTAACTCAAAATGTTTAATAAATTGGGAAATTTTCCAAATATAAAAAGACAAAAAAATCGTTTGGGATTGTTTTCACAGCGTCGACGACCATCAGTGGACCTCAGGCGTCCCAGTGTCCAGGATTTGGAGGACAAAATCAACCAACCGTCGACTCCGCTGAGAGAAATTGGCGAAGTCGGACCACCAGCAATTGTTGATGTCCAGGAGAGCTACTCAGCGGTGGAAGGTAACGCCATCACTCCGTGGATTGTGCCAAAGATTTTGCCAACGTTGTTCAATTTTCACTGTTTTCTTTTTTCATTTTTGATTTTGCAACTATTGCTGTTTTTTTCTTTCTTGTTTTTTTTTTTTTTGAAAGTCTTTCTGAGAAAATCATGAAAATTAACCTAAAAAACCAAATAGCATGTAGCCTACTTATCCTTACTAATACGACCCAACAAAAAAAAGAAGATATAAACTTCCCAAAAAATCAGCTTGTTCCCCCAAAAATTTTGTGACTGAAATGGTTTTCTTGGCATATTGTGAGGTTATGTGGATGAATCTCTTTGCATTTTTCTTCTGTTGTTTGAATGTGATCTTTCATGTGATATAATAGAAATAAAAATACAAAAAAAAAACCTCGAAATACTCAGCTTGAAAATAAGTTTCTTTTTTTTTATTTAAGTCATGCAGAGAATTTTTGGTTTTAAAAACGTTCAAATTGAAAAATATGACTGAAGAAAGCTTCTTATTTGCCCAGCGAACATCAAATACTAAGCATTTTCAAGTTAGCTGAACAAATATATATAATATTTTCAGCTGAATTCTGCTAAGTTTGAAATGACACTCGCGATCGCAGCGGTGATTAGCAGGGTTGTGCTTTTACATAGTAAAAAATATTTTTTACATTTTACATGTAAAAAATATTTTTTACATTTTACATGTAAAAAATATGTAAAAATGTAAAAAATATGTAAAATGTAAAAAATGTGTAAAATGCAAAAAAGGAAAATGACGCATTTTTGAATCTTTTGAACATTTCCTGTTAGCAATACCAATATTGATATTTCTTATGAGAAATATCAAGGAAACATTTTTGGGAAAACCATTAAACAAATTTCATTTTGAAAACCCATAGATATGAAGTAATTGAACGATTTTGTACACATAAAACATACTGCCTGTAGTAAAATAATGTTAATTTTTTCTAATTAAAAAGAACTTCTTTCACAGATAGGGTAGAGTAAGTACTTTTGGCCACTTTAAGGTTTCATGTGCTTGTAATTTTTATAATCTCTATTTAAAAAAAATTAAATTTTATACAAAGATACCTTAAAGCCGTTTCTTCCTAATAATCCAAGAGAATTCCCAATTTTTTTTTTTTTTGATATTTTTAGTGAAAAAAGCATTTTATGCAACTATGCGTGTTTCAGTACTTTTGGCCACTTGTTTCCAATAGAATTTTAATGAAATAACAGGAGAAATAGTTCTCAAAAACTTTCACAAATACGCAGCACAAGTCCTATTCTTATTTAACGCGAATTTTATGGGATTATTAGAGTATTTTAAACGAATTTTTTGCACATTTTCTTTTTGATGTTAAAATTAGTCAAAAGTCACGATTGTTTTTTACTGAATTCCGCGAGGTGTGCCTCATGTAAAATGTATGGAAAATGAATGGCCAAAAGTACTTACACAGCAGAAAAAAGTAAGCTCTTTTTGCCATATCCGATTTTCATTTAATTTGTTAGAAAACCTTATTAAGGATGATATCACAATAAAATTTGGTTAATTAAGAAATAGACTTTCATTGAATAACATCAAATATTTTCATCAAAAGTATGAAATAATGCAAAACATTTTCTCTGAACATTGACAAGTTTCTTAAGAATCCCATGATTTTTTAGTTTACCTTGTCGAGAATTTCTTTCAATAATTTAGAATTAATCAAGTCGATACAAAATCAAATATGGTTTTCTGATTCGTTAGATTAGAGGTCACGAAATAAGACCCATATCCCTGTTCTAAATAAACTCATAATTGCCTTAAATGTGATTTTACTTTAGGTGGCCAAAAGTAATTACATGGCCAAAAGGGCTGACTCTACCCTAGATATTTCACAATGCTGTCTATATTAAATCCTTAAAATGTTAAGCTTTTTGACCGTTAACGAAAAATAGAATAAAATTTTATATTATTAGTAAACTAAACATGTAAAGCAACGAGACATTAAAAATATGATTTTTTCACTATTCGTAATTGGCAAATGACATGACTTGATCAATCAATTTTTAAAATAAAAAAAAACTTTATTATTTTTTATAGTAATTATATAGACTATTTTTTATGAGATTTTGATATAACAATAACCGGCACTGCTTCAGCATAAATTGGTTAATATTGTGTTCAAATTGCGCGCAACTTACGCTTAAAATAATTTCGCTTGTATGTAGTGCACTCATAGCTTCAACACGAAAAGAATAAATTACAAATAAAAAGCGCACAGCTTCAGCATAAGACGGTTAAAATTGAATGTAAAATCCTCACAGGTTCCTAACGAAACGTTTCGCAATTTTGATCGTTTTACTCAGATTTTGTGCAGATTTTATTAAAATCGATACAATATCGTAATTTTTGGATGATTTTTTGTTTAATACATTAGTTACAGTTTAATAATAAAGGACGATGGTTTCTAGAACATGTAAAAATTGGCCTCAGATCAATGTCCAAGAAGGAGTACCCGATTTTCCCTGGTAATGCCCTAGACACACTTACGACTAAAGTCCAGAGACGACTAAGCTAGTTCATAGCCAAGTCAGTTCTTGACACATTACGAATGAGGATTAGCATTCACTGATGTCTACAAAACATAACTTTCGTGGGTTTTATGCAGATATTTCTACTGAAATACACTAATACTCCTCTAAAAATGAAACTATTTGTAAACTCATGTCTCAGTACACGTGCAATAAATATTGTTAATGGGAATTATTTGTGAGGTGGAAGTTAACTCGCAACTTAAACCAATTTAGACGATTCTAGTGAATAATTCTTGTTGTTATACGTGAATTGTGAAGTAAATTTAAAAGTAGTTTCATTCCAAAGGTGTACTTGTCCATTTCAGTAGAAATAATCTGCATAAAAACTCACGAAAGGTATGTTTTGTGAGTGTCAGAAAATGTTAAGCCGCGTTTGTAGTATGTCAGGAACTGACTTGGCTATGAACGAGCTTAGTCGTCTCTGGGCTTTAGTCGTAAGTGTGTCTAGGTCATAATTGTAGTAAAAATTTTTTAAAAAAATTGTAAACATTATCATTACTACAGAATCAGTGTTAGCAAGAAGAGACTGATTCTCTTCATGAAAACATTATTTTCTGGGATGTGATGTCTTGGACAAGGTATATAACAAGTCAAAAAAATTGTAAAGAATTAAGAAATAAATCTTAATTTGAATGATTTTCTCAATATTAATGATTAACGGAAAACACAGAGCAATTGGAAAACTCCCTGAACGTAGGTTAAAAAAAGTTATGTGTCATTTATATGGTTTATATTTGTTCAACCGGGCAAAGGAAAATTTGAACTGGGGTTGCCAGTAAATTTCACCATGCATTTTCGACGACAAGTTTTACGGCAAAAAGTCGCAAAATATTTTACAGATTACAATGAAATCTTTGATTGAGTGAAAAACAAAAATTTACATTTGAAATTTGATGCATATAGGGTAAGTTGCATAAATTGGAACAATTTCCAGAGGCTCGAACTTTGATACAAGATTAAAGACATTATAAATACATTTTTCCCTGATGACATACATAAATTTGCTCCTTGATTCTTCTAGAATATTACCGTTTCATGGAAATTCTTGAAAAACAGTTTGAAAAGTTCTTAAATACAAGAAAAATACATGAGTGCAAAACAATATAATTTGGACAGGGTGGGACAAGTTGGACGTGGGAATTTGGACAATGCGTAGGGGAAGGTTGTGCAAGTTTCAAGATTTTTTACTGAATGCCATACACACTGAATCAATTATACCACTAGGGTAAAGTGTATAATTAAAAAGTAAAAAACATTAAGGCTTAGATATATATTATTTATTAAATCTTTTTCTTGGATATTTTAATTTTCTTGCTTTGCTCCTTTTCTTCTTTTATTTTGAGCCTTTCTTCCTGTTTCTGAAGTCTAATTCCTTTTTTTTTCTTGCATAACCTCTTCCTTTAGTTTTCTTTAATCATAGGAATTGTCACAAAGAACTTCAAACATGAATTTAAAAACTCCATAGAATAATAATAGATACCTGTCCACCTTTGGGCGAAAGCATTACACCCGTTTCGTCAAGATTAAAGACGCGATCAGGAGGAGGTTCCAGAAGACCTTTGGATTTTAAATATTCATGAGTTTTCTCAAACCACTCAGTGGTAATACTAGCTCTTTGGGTTCTGTATGCTTCTGGTGTACGAAGTCTCAATTCTGGGTATCTGTTCAAAAAACTCTTGAACCAAGAGTATCCTGGCCTTCCATCGGTGAACTCGTTGACAATCTTGAACTTCTTACAAATAATTTGCACAGTGTTGAGGACTTGATCTTTTGTTATAGGATGCCACTTGTCACTGCATCCTAAAATCCATTCAACGATCTCATCTTCTATATCTTTTGGCAGCGTAGGAGGCCTTCCCCCAGAGCATTCTTCCGGACATTTCCCGGTCAGCTTATTAAAAAGTGTTGTCCTTGGCACCCCAAATAATACTGACACCTGACTTAGTGACTTTCCTTGACGAAAAGCTTCCAGTGCTTTGTTCACTTGGTCTTGAGTATAGGATTTGTACTTTTTCAATTTATTTGCCTTTTTACCCATCTGAAATAAAAAGAAAACCCCTGCAATACAATCGTATCTCCGGATGTCCAACTTGTCACTTTTGCTCACGCTTCAAATAAGCACTTTTTCTTCATACAGTTAGTAATTATATCAAATAAAACCATTACGTACCGTTAACTATCGAGATTAAACACTTTATTCCACTAAAATTTGCCAGAAATATTGAGAAATGTCAACAGAACCGAAAAACCAAAGTCACTCTTCTTGTGTTTTTATTAGGAAAAAATGGCCGATCGATGTATTTTTTCGACGGTGAAAAGTTACACTGTCAATTGAGGTGAGAATTTTATACGTTAAATCTTATTCATATGAATGGATTTTCACTTTATTTGCAGCACAAGGAACCAAATAATTAAACTATAACATAGAAAAATATGCTAATCAAAATTTAGTACTGTATTTATCAAGAAAAAATTGCCTGTCCAACTTGTCCCAGCGAAATTTTCCAACTTTTGCCATTGTCCAACTTGCACCAATTTACCCTAAATCAATTTTAGATTTTTTACATTTTAACTTTACATGTTAAAAATGTAGCACATGTTAAAAGATTTTTTTTACTATGTAAAAAATGATGTAAAATGTAAAATGTAACAAAAAAATCGCCCAACCCTGATTTTAAGGGGAAATAACGATATATTAACTAAAATTTAACAAATAAAATGTATTATTTATGTTAATAAAAAATAACTGATATTTTCTGTACAATTTTTAGATAAGTTATTTTTCTGGTATGTACCGCATATAATTTTAAGTTAATATAGGGTAAAGGCTCATAATTTTGGACAGTCTGCTTGTAAGCATCGATGTTCCAAGTTTGAAGTGCGATATTTTCAATACTAATAGACTTTTTTTGTTACACTCTTTTCAGAAGGATTGTTTGGAAACTTGCTATTTATCATATTTTTTTTTTCTAAAATTAGTTTTAATACGTTTAAAAATGAATTGATATGTTGAGGTGAATTTTACTCTTATTTTGGACAACTTGTTTATTAATTTGGACAACTTGCCTGTAAATTTGGACAGCTAATCCGCCTCAATAGGATGCCCATTGTTCTTCATTTGATGAACCAATCTTACCAAGTCCTCTTCCTGTTCATGTAAGGGAAACGTAGAATGTCACAGAAGCCCGGAAACTTTCCATATCATTCATTAAAGTGAGTTGACTTCGATGCTCCAAGTACGTGCGGATTCGCGCATTCCCTGGCCTTTCCGGGAGCCTTTCAAGGCATTTGTCCAACCTAGTCATCACAAAACCTAAAAGTTCACGAAATTTCGTTAGAAAAACACCTGTCCAAAATAAGAACCATCACCTCACTGGTAAATGTCTTAAAAAATTTCCCATTTTTCACAAGAAAAATCTAATTCACACGGCAAATCTCACTTTAGGTCAAATGTACAAATCTCCACTAACGTGAATCAACACAATTTTCAATGAATATTCAATAATATCACTCAAGAAAAGCGAGGAAACATTGTTAGTACTTCACCACACCCAATCCGCAAAAAATTACTCTGACTCAAAAATGACTCGTTAATAAATGGTCAAAAAAATTACTCCTAATTGGAATCTTAAGAATTAGTCATATTCACGTCGAATTTTGGTCACAGCATTACTTAAGATTGAATTAGTAATATAACAGTTATTTTACGGTTCTAAAATTTACTCTACCTTGCAGTAACAAAAGCGACTCCAAATGACGGTATTTTTCCGTACAAAAAATGACGTGCCAAAAACAATGCATTTGGCGTCCTTCTCTAGCGCATAGGTACGAAATCGACGTACACACTTTGAATGAAAACGTTAAGTGCACTTCACAACTTTGTATTGAATTACCACTGTAGACAATATTTTCTCAACAATTCTTCACATTTTTTTCTCGTTTTCTACTACGTTCTATGTAAATTTCTCTAGTTTTTTCCTAAATCACTACACACATTTGCGAAGATTTTTGCCGTTCGCCTATTGCTGAATGAGCCATCCGACATGTCGAAAATTTTCCCATTGGATGGCAACAACACAAAAAAATCTTTTAAAATTTTCACTAAATAGGTCTTTTCTACACAAAATTTTAATCACAGGATACTCCAGAGACTGGAGCAAACTCCTAAATCACAAAATTTCATTTTACAACAAAAAATGTTTGTGTGTTTATCATGCAAAAACTTGCCTAATTTTCACTTAACTTCTGTCGGCACTGTACTTTTTCGAATCACAACACACATCTCTACTGAAGGAGCTTTTCCTCCCAATGTACACTATTATATTGTTGAGAAAACACGCGAAAATATCAATTACTTTTGGTTACTTTGCGAATTCACAGCTCTGAATAGTTCTATTTGCCATTTGACAAGTGAAATTTACCCTCAGATATATCCAGTGAGGAGAAGAATTTTTATTAGTACACTGGAAGTCGGCGTCATATTTTAGTCGTATGCGGGTAATTTCAGAGTTATTATGACGCCAAATGACTTCCGTAATTACCGTCATATTATTCCCCACTTACCGTCATTCGACTCTCTGACGACCATAATAGGACCCGTTTTTGGAATCCAGAATACATACATCCAACGGTAATCTTACTCCAAATTGCTATTTGGGCAATAAGACATAAGTAAACACGAAGTTCTGTAATATTTCTCGTAAGCAATTGCTCACACTGAATTTTCAACAAAGCAATTTCAACTCAAATCATATTCAAAATTTAACGTATTTAGTGTCAAAATCTTTCAAAAAGAACAAATATTTAGATAGAATTCATTATTCATCAAATATTGTAATAAAAATCCATCATTTTAATCAATTTATTTTTAGTGTCCAATGTTATCCTCAAAGTGTCCAAAATAAGAAACTAGACAAAATTATGAGCCTTTCCCCTACTTCCATCGTGTTCATATATTATATTTTTTAGAAATAGCTCGATTACATTAAAAATATGTTGGTTACATTTGAGACATACATTATTTGGATATCAAATGCCCCTTGGGTGACCAACCTCCAGAGGCAAACGGTTAAATATGCTGAAAATGCTGCTTTTTTCAGCTAACTCTGTTCGCTGGGTGCTTTTTTTTAAGACAAATATATTTAATTTTTTTTTAAATTCCTGCAAGACTTTTGTGATGTGTGTGATTGATGTTTTCTGAATGGTTTTTATGTTGTCTTTTCGTTTTTTTTTTTTGTTGTTGGCGCGCAAAATCAGCTGGGAAAGCTGCGTGTGATTTTTTCTGTTTAATTTCTTTCTCTGCCTTATTTATTTTTTTCAAAATAAATCTGTTTTCTCTTTTCTTGCTGGCCCCCGGGAAAATCTGGGAAATCTCTGTCTTTCTCTGTCTCCCTCTACTCTCTCTGTCTCTCTCTGTGTCTCTCTGTCTACTGTGTTAAAACTACTTGGCCTAAAACAAAAAATCTGTCTATCTCTTCGCTCTCTGCTGTGCGCACTAACCTCGAAATTCTCACTCACATTTGTCTTCTGTTTTTTTTTTTGCTAAATTTTCTATTTAATTTTCTATTTTTTTTTCTTATCTAAATTTTCTTGGGCGCCCAAAACACATTGGAAATGGCGGAAAAACAAAATCCAACCTAAAAAAATGAAAAACTATCAATTGGACTTGGGGAAACTAATTTTGTGAATTGGTTGTTTTTCTCCACGCTGAAACAAAAAAATGGCGGACAAACTGTCAAAAAACAAAAAATTGGAAACAATTTGAAAACCAAAACCACAAAAACGAAAAAAAAATCGCATTGAAACGCCATTTGCAGATCAAACGGGTTACATCACGGTCCAGGTGGAGGGAAGCCCGGCGCCAACATTCAAATTCTACAAAGGTGTGAGTGAGATTATTGAGGGTGGACGCTTCAAATTCCTAACGGACGGCGAAACAAACTCCATAACACTGTGTATGAGAAAAGTGAAGCCAAATGATGAAGGAAAATACAAGATTGTCGTGGCAAATTGTCATGGTGAAGATTCAGCTGAAATGCAACTTTACGTGAGTGATGCCAGTGGTATGGACTTCAGGGCGATGCTAAAGAAGCGAAAGTACGCCAAGTGGGCGAAGGATCAGACAGATCCAGACTGGGGAGACCTCAAGGAGGTGGAAAAACCAATGCCGGCCCTCAAGAAAGTCGAAAAGGTACGTTTTTGGCCACAAAATTCCTTTAAAAAACCAAAAAAAAAAAGACAAAAAACAAACTCCTTTATTGCAGCAACAACTGTTCAAACAAAAAAATCGTCTTTTTCAGTTATTGTTCATCTGTCGGCAATCGTCTTATATATTGACTATATCATATTTTTTCTTGGGTCAAAAATATATCCCGTAAAACAGTCATGAGAGGTTATAATCAAATTGATATCAATTTTAAATTGACAAATAGGCAAACTTTCAAAGAAATATGATTGAAATTGAAGAAAGCTTATACACAGCTTATACAAAGTAATAAGTTGGACCAGATCGGACTGGTGATGACGTAGATACTTTTTAGAGGTTATGTCAAAAATCAGTTGTTCGTGACTAGCGCCAAAATCTCATGCGAATATCTTTCGAAGGCCAATCTCTGTTTCAAAATTTGCTATAATTGTCCATTGTTCTTCTCCAAAACTCAAAATTCGGTAAAATATTGCCACATTTTTGTGACAAATTAAGAAAAACGCACTAGTTATTTGGTATTCATGTGTTGATCCTTAAAAATAATACTATTTTTCATGTTTCAAAGCAATACAGAAGACTCTCGCAAATTCGGCTCTTTTAAGATCGGGCTACTTTTTAATTCGGGCAGCGGTTACATTTGAAAAAAGTTTGTTGTCATTTTTCAAGTTTGATTATGATTATCAAATGAATCAAATATGCTCAAATTTGGCATAGTTTCTCTTAGTTTTGATGCAATTTTACCTTATTAAGGGATTTTCATCCAATTTACGATATAAATGAGTGTGTAAACTCAATATCTATATGCACATGAATAAAAAATCGTTGCATTTTAAAAAGTTTGTCGCCCGAATTTCTGTCTAATTCGGCTGACATTTCGGTTCCATATGCCCGAATTTGATAGAGTCTACTGTATATCAATAAAAATTATAAGTTTATGAATTCGAGAGCGCCTTTGTAAAATACATCCAAAATAAAACTTTTTCAAATTTGCCTCTGTGGTTAAAGACTTCTTTTAAATGTAAAGGACTCTACTCTACACATTATTGGGAGCAATTTTCGTCAAAAAATCGCATTTTTGACAGAAATTTTACGTTTCTATCTACAGCACTGCAGGCATTTTCCTTCAAAAATGCATTTTATTAAGGAAAGAAATGTTTAGAGTTCATAAAGAGAAATTTTTGTCGAAAGCTGTTCTCTTAACAGATTTTTTGTACATTTCGTCAATTAAATCAGCATTTGTCGTAACTTCATTTTTGCGATTTTGGGATATATACATATTTAGAATCGGCGAAATTTTGTTTATTAAACT
Organism: Phlebotomus papatasi; assembly: GCF_024763615.1. NCBI lineage: Eukaryota > Metazoa > Arthropoda > Insecta > Diptera > Psychodidae > Phlebotomus > Phlebotomus papatasi. The sequence goes on along the minus strand of NC_077226.1, from coordinate 4,472,616 downwards.
CACTTGAGAAAAAGAAACATTTATAAGTCCATTAAAAATTATTTTAAACAAAAATTATCGTAAGTGTCCTTAATTAATAAAAATTTATCAGAATTTGTCGTAACTTCCATTTTTGGAGAAGTTACGACAAATTTTCATACAAAATTTTCTCTAATCAGCATTTGCCGTAACTTTTTTTAGCTCGTTTGCGTGACTTGTAATTTGCAGCAAAAATTTAATATTTCTCAATAAAACGTTCACAAACTCTTCCACATATCCAAAGACAGTGGGAATAATGCAACATTAAATAATTTTAATTCAATATTTGTGAGAAAAAAAGTGAGGAAAAATCCCTGCACATCTGTCATTAATTCAAAACAAAACAAGTGACGCGGCGCACAAAATTTATTCAATAAAATTTATGAAATAAAAGCTTTTAGGGACAGGGATCACAGTTTAATTGACTAGTTTAGTGAATTAAAGGCACTTATTATCACTAGAGTAAATAAAATTGATATAATGTGTTATTGAAAATTGTCATAACTTCCAAGATCTCCATACATTAGAAGTTACGGATTTATAAACGATGCAAGTTACGATAAAATATTACTGTGTTTCTTCTAACATACATCCAATATCTCAGCTTTTAGATCATTTTATAAAGATTTTCTCGAGTTAACTTACAGTTTGTTAGTGGCACTTTTATTATTTTGACTCAAAAGTATCGTTTTCGGGGCTCATTTTTAAGAAAAATGAAGCTGTACTTAAAATTTAGTCTCCTGAAAAGTTGTCAAAAGGAAGTTACGACAAATGCTGATTTAACTGACGATTTATTCCTGGAGGAAATACCGTCAATTTCTTAAAATAAAACAATTCTTAACATAAATTACTACCAGTATAGATACCTTAAGAAAAAGTTTCTTGGCTGATCGATTTTCTTTCAAAACCATTCAAAGAAATATTTATTAAACGATAAAGTAAAAAAGCGTATTGTTTTACTATTTCACGACAAGACTTTTGAATGAAAATTGATTATTTTTAATTAATTAAAAAGTTATACAAATGATAATTTTTATTTAAGTAAAAATTTTGATAATATTTAAATTTTTCGGAGCAACTCGTTCTGCCAAGTATTTTTCTTGGTTTCGTTGCTTTTATTAAAAACGATTTTTGAAAACTTATGTCTAATAAAAATGATTGTATTTTTGAAAATACAGACGACGAGAACCAAAGACTGTCGAGTAAATTTGCATGCTCTTGAGCAAACATAAAAAAAATTTTGAAGCACGTAATTTCAAGATTTTTTTCTAGTTTTTCTTGGCTTAAATATGAAACAAACTTATGAAAATCGAAAATTATTTTAATTTTTCTTCATATTAGAATTATCAGATGCACATTTCGCATTAATTAGGGAGTGCTGCGGCAACTCGCTCTAGTGAAGTACTTTATACAGCCATTTTGTAATTTTTTTTTTTTGAAAATTATAAAGACTTGATCGTGTCCTGCTCGTATGAAAAATCGCGTAAAACCAGAATAAGAAAACTGTTAATTTTTGGTCTCCTAATTTAGATTCCCCCTAATGCATTGTGAATTAAGGGGGGAGTGTCAATTAGAAGACCAAAACTTAGCTGTTTTTCGGACTTTTTCTTTGGAGAAGAAGGAAACGGTCAAGATTCTTGAATTTTTCTTGAGTGCCTCGTCTCACTACTCCCTTACTTCAGGAAAATATGCAGTTCGTAATTTTTATCTGAGAAAAAAAAATCAATTTCCATTAGTGTATTTCATAGTTGAATCCGAATTGAAAATTGAAAATTGAAAAGAAAATCCGAAGAAAATCGTTAAATCGGAACTTTTTTTTTCAAGGTTTTTGAAAAAAATACGTTTTTGGGACAACATTTTGACTTTCAAAGGCTCTGAAAAAAACGAAGAATAAGTTTTCATCAATTCTTTTAGTTCAACTAGAAGAAAATTTAATGCTGAAGAGATTAAGAATTTATTCATTTCATTTGGTCTATCTATCGATTTAAACAATAAAAAAATATAGACCACTTTGGATCTTCTAATTTACACTCCCCCTTATGGTCTCTACGCACTAGAGAAAATTATGTTCATATTGGAGCAAATTCCCTACGCTTGTGTAGGAAAAACTCTTTAATATGGACATAAATATCTCTAATATGTAGAGGTCAATAAGGATGAGTATATTTTCAAAAATTTGAAAAGTACAAAAAAATTTTTGCCTCCCCGTGAACAAATTTCGTTCCTACGCCCCTGATTGGGAATATATCAAAATTACACTGTGCAACGATGATTTTGTCTCTGGGTTTTAATGCTATTTTTTTCTATTGCTAGGGTCAAATGATTTCCGGAAATACTTATCATTTTGATTTCATTTTGTTTTTGCGCCTGGAATCTAGGCAAAACCGTTTTTGCCGTTTTTTGATACTTGGGTGCCTATATCTCCGATTCTTCTGAACCGATTTATTTCTTAATATGGGAATATTTGTTCACCTTTACATGCCCGAAAATCCATTGGACAGATGGAGTTCGTACAACTGATACCAGGGGCGCTGTAGTCTCATAAATGTCAGAATACATTGAAAAATCGAACTTTTTAGCAACTTTGATCAAAAATATCTCGAAAACTAGGATCGTCCCTAACAATCTGTTTTGCGGGTTTGATAGAGAACTTAATCAGCTACATTTTCGTCCATGTAGGGAAACTGTGCCAAATTTCGGCCAGCGTCTAATTTCGGGCACTTGGAGTGTAATTTCGGCCATGCAAATAAATTAATTAAAATTATGTATGTAATCTGCGAATAGTCAATTAATTCATTTTGCTTTTAAATACATCACAATTTAAATACTTATAAAAAATGTGACAGATCGATTGTGTTTCTAGCAGTCTTCTGATTTGTGGTGAAGTGCAGAAGGATTTCCTTCGGTGTTTTTCACGAAAATTGATTAGTTTTCATTAAAGATTGTTTCTATTTATGTTAATAGTGAGTCAATCTTTAAACTTCGGGTGAAATTTCCCAGCTGGATCCTGTATTTCGCGTAAAAATTTAGGCATTGCATAAATGAGCAGTAGAAAGTTAAAATTGATCAGTAACAAAAAAAAAATTGAAACAGTCATATTATCATCCAAATTTTGGCAAAGGGAAAATAAAGGGCTTTTCACTCTATATAGAACAATTTCAAATGTTAAATATGTAAATCAGGCCCATTTTTGTAAAGAATTAAGTTTTTTACTGACCATAATTAAATATTTTACTGCTCTTTTTTAATTTTTTTCTGCCCATTTAGAATTTTTTACTGATCGTTTGTTTTTTGCCAAAAAATTATATACTTTTTGAACGTCTCTCCGGTGAGATAATGTTGCCTATTCCGACAACATCTTTTGCTTTCCTAATTTTCTTATTCATTTCGAGTTTTTTTTCAATTTCTGAGTTCTCCAATGTTCAGAGAAAAAAAACCATCGTTTCTGTGAAAAAGATTATGTGGAAAAGGCCTTGGAAGCGTTCAGGAAGGGCAAATTGCTACGGGAATCTGCGCGTAAATTTGAGATGCTACTCTTCAGGTGTCTTCGGGACAAATTACACGGAAGATCTCAGGGATTGTGGGTCATATAAATGTATTAAACTAAATATTAAACTCTTTCCGTTTGACGTTTTGAAATTTTCTATCCGTTGGTCACAAAGGGTGGTCGGATAAAAAGGTGGCCGGTATTTCACTCAAAGTGGCCGGAATACTACCCAAAGCAATGTCCATATTATTATTAATTTTTCAATATTTTAGAAAGTGATTTAAAGAAAACAAAGATTATAAACAAGTTTTCAAGGTTCCACACAACCTTCCCGAAAAGGAAGTAACAAAAAATATCAATATTAATTAGGACTTCGGTGCTTATATGCAACTATGCCGAAATTTGGCACACTTACCCTACAACTTTTCTCTCAGATTGTTTTTTAACCTCGATATTGAGGTTCAAACGAAGAACGAGCACTCAGTCAACTAAATAAAACCTTCACAATTTCGAGTGTTATTGTTTTTTACTGCTCGAACTCAAAGAGAGAGCAGTTATATAATCGACTTTTTTTTCAACTTTGCACTGTTCTGGAGCTTAAACGGTAAGAGATATCGACTTCCGGTCTTCGGTGACCTTTCCTCAAATGACATTATCTCGTGCCCAATCTCTTTATTTCCCCCCCTCCCCTTTCATACGTTCCCTATCCCTCAAAAATAGGTTAAAAATGCGGTTTTTCCAATTTTGCAAAAAATTGGCCCAAGTTTTTTCAATGATTTTTGGATATGTCTTAGAGCTAGTCCTGGCGAACATTTCGTCCAAACATACTTATGACCGGAAAATTCGCCATTTTGAATTATTGAAGGTCAAAGTTCAATCACTTTGGAGGATCCGTTTTTCAACCGATTTGGTTAAATTTGGATTTTTTGGAAAGATATTGAAATTTTGAACCCGACTGCATCGGTCATAATCGGTAATGAACCGGTTAAGTACCGATTTTTCAATAATTTTACATCCCCTATTTAGTAATATTCCCTAAGAAAAATGTTTTTCGATTTTTCTCAAAATTGGCCCAAGCTTTTTCAATAAATTTCGGATATGTTTTAGAGCTAGTCCAGTTGAACATTTCGCCCAAACATACTTATGACCGGAAAATTCGCCATTTTGATTTATTGAAGGTCAAAGGTCAACTACTTTGGAAGGCTCATTTTTCTATTTGCTTAAAATTTGATTTTTTTAGAAAAGTATTGCCAATTAGAATCCGGCTGCATCGGTTTTCATCGGTAATGAATCGGTTAAGTACCGATTTTTTGATTTTCAAATGCTTTTGTGATTGATTTATGAATCAATTTAATCTCTAGTAGATCAGTGATTCCAAAAGATTATGCAAAAAGCTAATTCACAGTGAGCTCTGTCTCGTGAGTTCGAGCATTCCGCAAAGTTGGGACGCTTTGCCATCTCTTTTTAAACAAAATTTATTATATTGCACATATTTGAAGTTCATTAGCCGAGAAACAATAAATACATTTTCATTTACAAATAGAATTAATTAATCTTTGCAAAATTATTCGATCCCTATTTTTCTATTACAAATGCTTCACAAATCCGAGTTATTAACACTGTATCAATCGGGTAAAGGTATCTACGTCACTTGCAGTTCGATTTGGCCCACCTGATACTTGAAACATCTTTATTTAGAGGGGCTTTCCAAAACCTTTCAAATGACTGAATCTATCATGACTGTTTTAGGTACCATCGTTTCGTCTATATTGCTCTTTTTCTGCCTTGTCTCTTGTTACACTCCCTCTGGATGATACAATTTGTGATTGATTGTTTTTTTGTGTGTGATTGATGGGGTTATTTAATTGTCAGTTGGATGATGATGATCACATAACGGGCTACTTGGAGGAGTTCGATGAGCAGGGCAATCAATATTTGGTGATAATGTGCGAAGGCGTCCAGATAGCACGAATTCCGGCTGGAAGGAAAGGTCTATCTCACTGGAAGTGGCTTAAGGTCTGACGTTTTGTGCCGAGAGATAATTCACAAAAAAAAGAAAAGAAAAAAAAAACCTTTGAATTCTGTGTGAATGACATTTGAATGGTTTTTTTTTATGTGATGAGTAGTATTGGTTGAAATTGTCCTCTCTTTTAGGATGTTTTCGAGATACGACGGCGTCCATCGCTGCAGGAATTAATTCCTGATTGGCCAAAACTCATTGAAGCTGTCAAAGTAAAGGTTGGCACACTCAAAATAAAACTGACATGTGACATCTGTCACTGTTTAATTTGAACAACTGTCTAAAAACGCAAATAAAAATGCAAAAAAAATCTTAAAATAAAACAAAACTTAATTTAAAAAAAAAATACAAAAAAACTCCCAAAATTCTGGGTAAATTAAACACGAATAAAAAAATGCTCCTAAAAATACTAAATAGAAAAATGCTAATTTAATTGGTTATCTAATTAAAAGCAAAAATAAAAAAAATATATACAGAAAAAACAAAACCAAGATAGACAAAGTTAAATAATGATGGATAATTTTTAATATGGGAATTATTGACATTATTCCCCAAAACTTTTTATTTGACAGCAAAGTACTTTGATTTTTTGTTTCGTTTTAGCGAAAGTACAAAATAATAATTAAAAAAATACAAGAAATATTAAGAATATAGATATTTCTAAGACAAATCCGTCGCTGTTTTTGGCTTTGTTTTATCTTAAAAAAAACAACAACAACAACAACAATTGACAGATCAATGGGTGTACGCCTTAACCAACGCCAAAGCCGTTACTTTTTCTGTTTAATTTATTTATTTTCTTTCTTTAAAAAAAAAGACACAAAAAGTTTCACCAAAAAAAAAGATGTATATTGTGACTTCTACGTTCATTATTTTTATTTATTTTTAACTCTGTATAAACAAAATAAAAAACTACGAATACAGGCAATCGGATCACGGCGTCCCTCCTTGGCTGAATTAATTCCCGATTGGCCTACTTTGCATCCATTTCACCGTCAAGAGGTCTGTCCCAACTCCCAATCTCTCTCTCTCTCTCTCTTTCTTTCTTTCTCTCTTTCTCACTCTCACTATCTTCCCAGTAGTTTTTTTGTAAATGGCTAACAGTCACACTGTCTCTCAGCAATTGTTAAAAGTAAGAATATTCTTTGGCAAAAAAAGACCTTTCGAACAAACCCTAAAAATCATATAGAAAAAAGAAATTTCTCAAGAATTTCATGGATGAAATCAAACGAAATATATTTTCACCTAAGAATATACTTCAGTCGAGATGTTTTTATTACAAAAAAATTATAGAACATCGAACAGTCTTAGAAAAGTTTAGTACTCTTTACTATTGCCAAATGATTGGAAAGAAAATATTTGCTAGACAAAGAGAATATGGTAGCGCCAAATATAAAATACACCTTTCAGAAAAATCCTGTTTAGTGTAAGAACTAAATCATTTATTTATATGTATTTAGTTGTAATAACCATTTAATAATGATTTGGAAAAGCATATATCCATAGTTGAAGTTAAAATAATTTTTACGCCACTATATTTTAACTATACAAAAAATTATGTCAAAAAAATGTATTGTAATGAGAACCATATTATGATATTCTGGTAATCCTTCGCAATAGGTCGTTTCGCTTTCGTGCTCGATCGTGTCGTACTTAGCACGTTCTCGCATCAACCTTCTTCGCGAGTGGTGAAAAAAATGGGACGAGCCCAAACTCAAAGTATACCTTTCGCATATCAAAATCTTATGATTTTTACAATAACCATTCAACAGTAGAAAATTTAATATAATTTTAAAAATGAAAAAATATTATATTTCTTGTGAAAATTATATTTTTTATTACCGAAATGTCAGTTTGACTCTATATTGCCCAAATATTAAAAGAAATCGTGTTTAATCTTATGAAAATAAATTTTTATTATGCGATAAAAACATTTACATTTATACCGAATAAAAATTGCACTTTACATGTAGAACCTGTTTTCAATAAATCAAAAAATTGTATCATTATTAAGGACAATAAATATTCAATTTTTGTTATTGAAAACACATATACACACAATCAATAAATTGAATTTTAAGAAATTCTTTAATTATTTAAATTTAAATTTAGGAAAAAATGGTCGTAAAACTTAGAGGTTGTGCACGGATGTGTAGTCTAATTACGGCTTATACATATGGCCCAAGCTATATTTGGTAGACATTTTGAAAAGCAAAATGTATTAGGTGAGATTCTTAACAATCTCACCTACTATAATCCTAACAAAATTTCATGTCGTCCGATCGCGCTCAAACTTGGCCAAAATGTGTTTCGCCACTTCCTGATCACGAATATATGGGGGGCTAAGTTACGTTCCCGGCCGGCCGGCCGGCCGCTCTTTGGAGCTTAATAGCTCCTAAACTAAAAAAGATATCGACTTGCGGTTTTCGGCAAAGGTTAAATATCGTATGAAAATTGCAACTTGGTGCATTGACCCCCCACCCCCCACCCCTCCTTCCGCCATTTTGAAGACCCCCTTTTTTTGTTTTCTCAATAGCTCCGCCCCTATGGCATCGAGCGGGCTCAAATTTTAGTATGTTATAGCTGGGCCTTAGAGCTTTCCATCAGTACCAAACTTAAGGTCCCTCGACCCCCCTGACCCGAGCTATAAGGGTCCAAAAAAAATTTCTTAAAATGGCCATAACTCCGGTTCTAATTGTCAGAATTTAAAAAGTGAGGGCTTTTTGGAAAGCTCTCGTGAAATGCCACTTCCCCTTCTAACATCGCAAGTTCATAAAACCACCGCTAGGGGCGCTCTTTTTAAAAAGAAAATTTTTAAATCTTAAAAGTTAAATAACTCAAAAATTCCTTATGCAATCGGGCTGAAATTTTAGTATGTTGTAGCCGTTGATTATACCTATCAAACAAAAAAAACCTTAAGTCGATCCATAATCCCTGACCCGAGCTATAAGGGGTCAAAGTTCGAACATTGACCGGCCTCTATCTCCGGTTCTAATTAACATAGCGACATAAATTTTACCTTTTTGGTTTCGTCTCGATGAGCACTTTCAGATGGAAGTTCAAAAAGTCACCGCAGTTGGCGCTGTGATAGCGTCAAAATTCATCGAAATTCAAAGTCACTTTTCTCAAAAACGGCATTGTGCAAGTTAATGAAATTTTAGTATGTTGTAGTCCAGTCTAGGACGTTTCCAAAATGGTGCGTATGTGCGCTGTGGTTTCAATAGAACCGGAGATATGAGGGGTCAAAGTTCACAACATTCAAAAAATCATATCTCCGGTTCTATGTGACCGATTTTGATTAATGAGGGCTTAAACGAAAGATCTCACCAAATGCTACAACTTTCTAGAATATTTGAACTTTGTGGGACCAACACCAGGGGCGCCACAGTCGAAAAACCAATTTCAATATCACATAACCTCAATTATCTCGACTGTCGCTGAACCGATTTTGATGATTACTTCGACATAATTGTAGAGCACATTTGTCTCTACATTTCGTCCATACATCATTTTCCGATCAAACTACGCTATCACTCCGATTTTGCCGTTTAAGTGTGAAAAAATTGATTTTTCCCATAATAACGCTTTGAAATCACTCAGATGCCAATTTGACTGCCTCTACTCCACAAAGACACTTAAAATAGGGGTTTAAATGGAAAGTCCCGCAAAATACAACAATTCTTTGATATAGTTGAAGTTCAACAAATGACTACTTGGGGAACTCTGGATGAAAAAACGAGTTAAGAAACAAAAAACCTCGCTTATCTTGGCTTCTGAGTAATCGATGAGATCATGTTCTATGAGAAAATTATAGAGAACATTCTGGTCTACATTTCACCCATATATCACTTTTCTGTCAGTTCATCCAAATCCTTGATATTTTGGTTTAAATACAAAATTTGTAAAATTTCACGAATTTGATTCAAGATAACTGAATGGCGTCTCCCAACTTCAGCTCCAAATCGAATTTGCATGCACTCCGAGTTAGATCACGTTAAGAATCTCACCTACATAAGCCGGTTAGGATTATCTGTCCCTTTTTTATTGAATTTCTCTATATATGCAGTTTTTTTGTTAAAAATTTTCTTTATTGGGGTTATAAGTGAAAAAGCACCGGAAGTGATCATGCAAATCGGGCTCGTATAACCCGGAAGTCGTTATATTACAACATAATTTACGTTAGTTATGCGTCAAATAAAATTTATGACCAAAAAGTGGCGTTTGAACAGTACCGGCAAAAGTGAGCAAAAATATCCGGATTAGCTTTAAAGAAAATGTAAACTTTTCGCGAAAAATCCTTATAGAACACAATCAGTAGCTTTAGAATAGATCTTTCAAGAAAAAAAGTTGCAGGTAACATAGGAATTAAATTATGAAATATTTAATTTCTTATACAGAATAGCAAAATATTAGGTCACTTTTTCCAGGCACTGTATTTTTGATATTGAAAGATATGAAGGTTCAAATTTGACATCATATTCAAGCTTTCCAAATGAGTTTTTTTTTGTAACATTTGACACACAATTAAAAAAAACTGATCTTTTATTAGGCTAAATGGACAAAGAATCTGAAAATGGTGATTTTAAAAGGATTTACCTCTTGTAAAAAATATATTAGCACGTTTCATTTTATTTCAAAAATTTTATTTAAAAAAAATAATTAAGGTTCTTTGAATATAATAATTATTATTAGATAATTATTATTATTATTTATTTATTTATTCATTCACTCTCCAAAAATATCTACAATGTACAGTATTGCGTCCACCGCCGTCTTAGCGTTGGTGACCAACCTCCAGAGGCAAACGGTGGAAATCCTCTTTCATAGGTTGTATAAGCTGAAAATTTATGGAACTCTCATGATAAAAACCCCATCATTACAAATGATTGAAGGTTTTTTTTTAACAATTTCGTTTTGAACTGTACATTGAGAACAGTGGAGGGGAGTTTAGAGACCCAGACGAGGTTCGAAAAGAACACGTTTTGTCTGGGTCTTTATGAAGGATTAAAATTGAAATTAATTAATTACATTTAAATTTAAATAAAATAAAATAAAATAAAAGTAAGTTAATAGGAAAACAAAAAACACCATAAACAAGGGGAGCCATGCAAAAATTCGGAGAGGGAACCGAGTGAGACCCGCGCGCAGTAGTGGAACTTATGAGTTAGAATGGGAGCAAAGTCAAAGCAGCTGCCCAAAAGGGAACAGGACCCTGACCACCAGCCACCCCATCAAGGGCGTACCCCGCAGCGGAGAATCCCCAAAAATCGCAAGCCAGCCACTTCACAATTTGCTTAATAATTGGGGAAAAGAGACCAGCAAGTTCGGAAGAGAAAAACCCCATAGCTTAGGGCCGCAAGTCTGGGAGGATGGGTTAGTAAAAATATTGTTACCAGCCAGGATTCTCCGCCCCGTTCAAACATAACTTAATTTTGAGTTTTTTCTAACGGACACCCCCGGTCGGGAGGCAACCAAGACAGTGGCCCTGTAGCTCTCGCAGGCAGAAGCATCGACAGGGAGACAATCGAGAGAGTGGCCCCGTAACCTCAACAGGCAGAAGCCTGGCACTCTAATGCAACACAATCTCTGTAATATCCCTTGACATCCTGCACGAAAGTAGGCTTCCATACAGAGTTTCGGATAGAATGTGGCAGCTCATTGAACAGATTCGGACCAGAGTATACAAAAGAACGTTTAAATCTTTCGGTCTTGGGTCTTGGGAACTCTGCTACTAACCCTGTGCGAGATCTCTTCAGTCTACGAGACTAAAAATAACAACTGCGAGTGAAAAAGGACTTAAGCACGCAAATTTTAAAGATATATCTTACGGGGAAAATATTCCACTGAATGAACATATCCCACACAGAGTCACGCCTCCGCCGCCCAGTAAGCGCCCGAATGGCATAACGCTGACATACCTCAAGAGGAACCATCGTATTGCGGAAAACTCCCCCCCAAGCAACCACACCATAACGCAATCTTGAGTCGATGCAACTTAGATAAAAATTTCTTAATAGATCCGATGGGCAGCATTTTCTTAAACGCCGGGAGCATTGTATGAGGGGTATAAGAGAATTTTTAAGACGTTCCAACTGAGGCTTCCAATTCAACTGATCATCAACAATAATGCCCAGATACTTAGTTTCCCTGACAAAAGGAACATGAATACATCGATGGTTACACTCACAGCATCCCGGCACATGGGAAATGAGAGGCCTACTTAAATCAGTGTTCCGATTTGGCATGAAATGAATTGCCATACTCTTGTTGCTCAAGATCATTCGGTGAGCATCCAGCCAAAGTCTAAGCACCTGCATATAAAGATTTGAAAGAAGAAGAATTTCATTATAACTATTTATTTTTATAAGCATCAAAAAATTAAAAAGTTGGTGTAGATGCCACAATTTTACGGATTATTTTTTTTTATGGCTTTCAATACATATTTATCATAAATATGCAAAACGAATATCAAATTGCTGTTTCGAGATCAATTGCAATAGCTGTGACATTTCATGTAAGCAATCGCTTAAATGGCTGCGTCAGGGACGGTTATTTCAAATCTTAACATTTTATTGCAAAAATTGAAGAAAATATACTTCTTGAAAAGAAAAAAACACATTTTTTATTAATAAAATTAGCAATTAAATAAATCTAAGCAAAATATTTCCTAAGGAAAAAAATATTTTTAATGAAAATTTTGGTACAATAGACCAAAAAATCCCGATTTTTGGTCGGGAATATATTTAATAGACCAATTTGTTCATTCTCTATAGACAGCATGTCGTCGCATAATTTATATATATAATATAGAACGTTAAAATTGTGATTACAACTTCAACTAAGTTGATAAATAATTTCGCAGAAAATATTCCAAGTTCATTTTGAAAGAAAAAGACAACAAATATGAAAGAGAAGGGTCCTCTAATAAGAAAATCATAAATTTACCTACCCTCTTGGTAATCACAACCATTCTTAATTATTTTCACAGCCAGACTTAAGGGTTTTCTTAACCAGAGTGTATGGTTCTGAGGACCATAAATTTAGCCATTTAACCATTAAGTCTGGTTGTGAAAACAATTAGCAATGGTTGTGATAACTAAAAGGGTAATAGATATTGCATCCGATATAGCTTATCTTTTTCAAATAGTTGCCAAAACCAAAAAAATGGATGGGCCTATATTAACCATTTTTTATGGTTCACACAACCATATCTAGAGTTGTGGTATACTATTTTTTCTAATAGTGTTCGATGTCTCGAGATTGGGTACTGCATGAATGCCTTTTTGCTTAAGGGGTTATATCCAGGAAAATGCGTAAAATTTTAGTCTTCTAATACAAGCACCCTAAGATATGTTTAAGTACATATTCGCATTTTTATCTTTAAGTTTGGAAAACTAAATTAATTTACTACATATAAATGTATACAATGTATAGGTAATTTATATTTCTCAATATAAATCATCATGCCTACGACACACTTTTTAGTTCAGTATTATTTCAAGAAATCAAAATTAGCGTCCCTTTCTCTCTCTCTCACAAGACTTGCATAAGTCCTCAAAATTGGACTGAACTAAATTAATTTCGGTGTGATGTTCAAAAGAAACGAAGAGGTCGAAATACTAGGATAGGCATTATGGACATTATGCAAAGCTCTTGAGAGAGAAAGGGATGTAAATTTGGATTTCATAAAATTTTCCTGATCCAAAAGGTGTGCCGGAGCCATTGAAAAAGAAATAGTATAGCTATAATTTCGGTTTCAAATTATATAAATTACTTACCTTTTCAACAACAGCATTATAGAGAATTGATGGTGTTACTGTTGCACCATTTTAGACATTTCTGTGGCGGTGTTTCTGCAACACCACCAAAGTATTTCATACCACACCATCGATTCAAAACTAGGTGTTAATTTGGTGTGAATGGTACTACGTTTGGTGTTCAATCAACTCCAACACCATATTCAATCCCAAATTCAACACCGCTTTTTTAAAATCATTTCTTTGTGTGTATTAAAGATGTCACCGGGTACGAGAAGTGGAATTTTGTCCCGGGGACATGAGTAACATTGTTTAAATTTTCCCAGGGAATTTCATATAAAACGGTGGGGACATTTTGTATAGGGTTAAATGTAAAATTTATCTATGTGTAAATCTAAGCCTTAGGAATAGAAAAACGTCCAAATTTAAAAATGAAAATGAATGAAGCTTCTTGGGACCGTACAGTTTTAAAGGTATTTAAAGAGCTTTTCTAAGATCTTTGCAGTAGTATCTTACATTTTAAAATCCATGAAGAAATTCAATAAAATTTCAAAAAATTAATAATTTTTTATCAAACATTTGCCTGAGACAGTGACTGACAGTAGGATAGATGTTAACCTGTAGTTGTGGCCTCTATTACAATGTTTTTTTTTCTTTCTCAAAATGGTCCTTTTGGTCCTCTTTCAGTTATCTCTGGGTCAGTTTTCGGTAATTTTTCGATTTATTTTTGGATGATGGAAGAGTTTATTTTTTTATGGTGTAAGCAGCACAATCACCAAAAAATGGATTATTTCTGAAAAAAAGAAAAGTTGGATATTTGGGATTTGAAAGGCCAATTTGGCTATTTTCCGATCGCCAAGTGGTTTTTCTTTTGTTTTTTACTATGTTTTTCTTTATTTTTTCTTTTTTATTTTGGTTTCTTTAACAGTTTTCTCTGACCAACAGATTGGTGCTGACATTTTTTTCTTACATTGTTTTTCTTTTTCATCTTTATGTGATATATTTTGTTTTACAGCCATTTTCATCAAAAAAAATATCTTTTTACTTTTGGACTTTTTTGAAAGTGATTTCTTTAAAAAAAAAAATAAGAGATCAAAAAAAAAGATGTTAAATCTCTTTCAGTAGAGTTTTGCCAGAGGACTGGTTTCTTCTTCTTCTCTTCTGTTCTCTGAAACAAAAAAAAAATGAAAAAAAATCTATATAGCAAAAGAAAAAGAATCTCAATTTGAGATTTAAATATTTACTTAAATTTTATTCATTGGCAAATGTTTATTTTCTTTTTGTTTGTGGCGATCGTGAGTACAGAAGCAGGATACATTCCTTCGACCACTCATCGATCAGCACGCCAAGGAGGGAAAGGACAAAAAGGTTGTCTTCGAGGCTGGCTTCAGCAAACCCAATTGCAAGCCCAAATGGTACTTGCGCAAAGATGTGAGTACATTTGTTGTTAATCCTCAAAAAAAAAAAACACTTTAAATTGATCTTAAAGCCTTGGAAGTATCTTCTTAAAGAGCTTCCCAAAACCTTTCAAATGGTATTTGTCAAATTATTTTGTTGTTCTATCTACAGGAGCTATTTACAGGATCAAAGTACAAATTCAAGAATGAAGGTGATTCTTACCAATTGATCATCATGGCACCAAAAGTTGAAGATACCGGAAAGTATATGATTGAAATTGGTAATGTTCAATCATCGGCTTTTCTCAAAGTTGACGAACCCGATCCATCGTACACTTTCACTAAGCCACTTAAGAAGAAGTACGATGGCTTCACGGAGCACGATTTAACCCTTGAATGTAGTGTCAGTAGCAATATGGCGATTGTATCGTGGTGGAGAGGTGATCAAAAGCTCGAAGAAGGCGATGAATTTGCCATCTCAAAGGAACTTTCTGGTGCTTGTAAGCTATATATTAAGAATTGCAAACTGACTGATACAGGTGACTACAGTTGTCGCATCGAAAAGCAACCAGACAGAACGGATACAGCTGTTAAAATAACCGGTAAGTCATTTGTTTTTGGTTATTCACTGGTAAAAATAAAAGGTTCATTTTGACCCTTTCTGTGAGTATCAAATTTTGATACTTTGAAATGTGCACCTTTCAAATGGATCCCTTAGAACCTTTCAAATATCCTCCTTTCGATTTCATCGCACTTACTGAAATCTTTTAGAAGAATAAAAATGCAATAAAAACAAAAAGCCAGTGATAAGCCTAGATCAGCTTACAGACGTGCGATTCCTTCGTTGAAAATTTGGATTCTTAAACTGTACTAAACTTATTATCGTTATTAATAAGGAAAATTGGAAGATAAATGCATAAAAGAGTCTGAAAGTCTTTAAAGTCGATTATCTCGGAAACTATGAGAGGCAGAGACCTCAAACTTTACATCCATTTAGAGCTTCTGCTAGCAACCAGAGAACTGTATGCCCCACGAAAATCCGCGAAAAAAATTGCGCCCCTCGAAAATCCGTGAAAAACTCGCGCCTTGCAAAAATCCGCGAGTGGTGCGGGAGTTCCACAGGGCAGTAGGCTGGGGCCGGTCTTGTTCGATCTCTTCATTAACGACATCAATGGTATTGACCTTTCTGGTCGCTTGTTCTTATATGCCGATGATATTTGCATACTTCACACGGGAGATGATTTGGATGTGCTCGAGGAGAGAATTAACCGGGATCTTGAACTGATTTCTGCTTGGACCAGGAAAAACAGAATGACTCCAAACCACAGTAAGACCAAATATGTGATATTTGGTTCTGAACCTGGGAGTTTCCGGATTGTTTTTGGTGATTCTATCATCGAAGAAGTACCGACTTTCCGTTACTTTGGCATCCGAATTGACAGTAAACTGAGATTCAAGGACCACATCACGGACCTGGCGATGAGACTGGCCGCATTTACCGGAGCTCTAAGGAGAAATCTGAATTGGAGTATTTCACAAAATACCAGAAGAACCATCTACTACTCTATGTACCAAAGTATACTATCCTATGGGGCTATGATTTGGGGCGGAACTAACCAGCAGTTACTCAAAAAAGTTTCTGTAATTCAGAATAAAGCTCTCAAAATTCTTTTTGAATTGGACAAATTAACCAACACTGAAAAATTATATGAACAATCAAAAGTCACACAAATTAAGAAAATCATTAAAATAAATAGAATTATTCATATTCACAAAATAATTACAAATCAAATACACACACAAACTCACTTAAACATTAAAGAAAAAAATATTAATACTAGAAATAATTTTATTGAAATTCCTAAACCTAAAACTACTTATTTTGGTCTAAAATCAATTAATTTTTCTTCACTCACTGATTATAACGAATTTATAAATAGTGTTGAAATCTCACCTAATATCAGTATCTTTACCTTGAAACAAAAATTGTTAGATTACTTTAATTAAATTTCCCCGCTTCACACTTCTGTATCAGCCTATTGATCCAAATACTCATGCCAATTTTCTCAACTATAAAAAAAAAATTTATTATATACAGCCCCAATAATGTACTTAAAAATTGTACTGGGACATGAATCCATTAATAAATAAAATAAACAAAAAGTTCGCGCCCCATGAAAGTCCGCGAAAAAATGCGCGCCCCGCGAAAATCCGTGAAAAATTCGCGCCACACGAAAAATAATCGCGCCTTGCAAAAATCCGCGAAAAAAATTCGAGCCGTGAAAAATTTGGGCCACAAGAAAATCCGCGAAAAAAAGTCGTCACGGAAAGATCCGCGAGAAAAATTCGTGCCCCGCGAAATCCGCGAAAACTTTCAACCCCTGAGAAAATCCGTGAAAAAACACGCGTCACGCGAAAATCCGCGAAAAAATTCGTGCCCCGCGAAAATCCGCGGAAATATTCGGACCCTGTGAAAATCCGTGAAAAAACACGCGCCCCGCGAAAATCCACAAAAAATTTACGCCACGTGAAAATCCACAAAAAACTCGTCATGCAAAAATTCGCGAAAAAATCGTGCCCACGAAAATCCGCGGAAATTTCCGGACCCCGCGAAAATCCGTTGAAAAAATACGTGCCCCGCGAAAATCCGCACCCCGAGAAAATCCGTGAAAAATTCGCGCCTGCGAAAATCTTAAACGGTAAGAAATATCAACTTCCGGTCTTCGGTGACCCCACCTCAAATGACATTATCTCGAAAGTAATCTCTTTGGTTTTACCCCCTCCCCCTTCATGCGCTCCCTATCCCTCAAAAACATGCAAAAATTAGGTTTTTCTAATTTTGCAAAAAATTGGCCCTGACGATTTGCTTCATTTTTGGATATGTTATGGAGGTAGTCCATCTGAACATTTCGTCCTTAGACACCTATCACCGGAAAAATCGCCATCTTGAATTATTCAAGGTCTAAGGTCAACAATTTGATTTTTTAGAAAAGTATTGCAAATTAGAATCCGGCTGCATCGGTTTTCATCGGTAATGAATCGGTTAAGTACCGATTTTTTGATTTTCAAATGCTTTTGTGATTGATTTATCTCTAGTAGATCAGTGATTCCAAAAGATTATGCAAAAAGCTAATTCACAGTGAGCTCTGTCTCGTGAGTTCGAGCATTCCGCAAAGCTGGGACGCTTTGCCATCTCTTTTTTTTTAATTTTGTTGCTTAGCCTTGTAGAACGTTGATCATTTTGGTAAGATCGATTTGAGGAAACTTTCAATGGATCACTTAGGGGAAGTGCTCATAATTTTGGACAGTCTGCTTATAAGCATCGAAGTTCCAAGTTTGAAGTGCGATATTTTCTATACTAATTGACATTTCTTGTTACTCTCTTTTCAGAAGGGTTGTTTAGAAACTTAGCAAGCTATTTATCGTCTTATTTTTATTAAAATTAGTTTTAATACGTTTAAAAATGAATTGATAAGTAGGGGTGAATTTGACTCTTATTTTGGACAACTTGGTTTATTAATTTTTACAACTTGTCTGTAAATTTGGACAGCTAATCCGCCTCAATAGGATGCCCATTGTTCTTCATTTCATGAACCAATCTTACCAAGTCCTCTTCCTGTTCATGTAAGGGAACCGTAGAATGTCACAAGAAGCCCGGAAACTTCCCATATCATTCATTAAAGTGAGTTGACTTCGGTGCTCCAAGTACGTGCAGATTCGCTCATTCCCTGACCTTTCCGGGAGCCTTTCAAAGCATTTCTCGCTACATCTCTTTCGTAGAGATGATGCTCCTTTGTTTCTCCAGGAATTTGTCCAACCTAGTCATCACAAAAGCTAAAACTTCACGAAATTTCGTGAGAAAAACACCTGTCCGAAATAAGGAGCAGCACCTCACTGGTGAATGTCTTAAAAAATTTCCCATTTTTCACACGAAAAATCTAATTCACAAGGCAAATCTCACTTCAGATCAAATGCACAAGTCACCACTAACATGAATCAACACAATTTTCAATGAATATTCAATAATATCACTCAAAAAAAGCAAAGAAACATTGTTAGTCCTTCGCCATAGCTAATTAAGACTGATGTAAACAAGAAGTTCCGTCATATTTCTCGTAAGCAATTGCTCACACTGAATTTTCAACAAAGCAATTTCAACTCAAATCATATTCAAAATTTAACGTATTTAGTGTCAAAATCTTCCAAAAAGAACAAATATTTAGATAGAATTCATTATTCATCAAATATTGGAATAAAAATCCATCATTTTAATCAATTTATTTTTAGTGTCCAATTTTATGCTCAAAGTGTCCAAAATAAGAAACTGGACAAAATTATGAGCCTTTCCCCTAGTTTGGTTCTTTATTTGGATCCTAAACTAAAAGAACCTTTTAGTTTAGGCCATGATTTTATTCAAAAGATCGCCAGTGAACCATTCATTTTTACCAGTCAGTGTTCAAATCTAAGTTATTTATTGCAATTTAATGTTTTTTTTTTAATCTTATCTTCTTTGTCTTTTAAATGTCCACAGAGTATCCTTACAAGTTCACAAAGGTGTTGAAGTCTCAGCAATTGGTTGAGAAGGATACAGTGACTTTGGCATGTGAACTTGATGATGCACGTGGTGAAGTGAAATGGTTTAAGGGTGACGAAGAGATTAAACCAGATAAACGTGTTCAGGCTGTTAAGGATGGTCGAAAGCGTAAACTTGTTATTAAAGATGCTAAAGTAACAGATGCTGGACACTACAAATGTACAACAAATGCCGATGAGACTAAAGCCGAAATTATAATAAACTACATGAATAAATTTAACAAAAAACTCAAGGATACAGTTGGAATTGAACGTGAGAAGTTGGTCCTTGAGGTTGAATTGCAAGATCAGACAGCACCGGCTGATTGGAAGTTCAATGGGGAACCAATTGTGCCAAGTGATAGAGTTGAAATGAAGAATTTGGGCGGAGGAAAGCATCAATTGATATTCAATGCACTAGAAATGACAGATGATGGCGAAATAATGTGCGAATCTGGCAAACTTCAGAGTTCCTGCAAGTTAACTGTACAAAAGGGCGAATCGAAGCCCATCATTGATTTCCCCAGTGAAGTTGAGGCCCCAATTAATCAGCCAGTTATCCTGGAAGTGCCCTTCAAAGGTCAGTATAATCACTATCAATAAAACAAATTTACTGAGCCCGGCCGGTTATCTACTATGTACATACTCAGTATATAATACTGTGTACAATACTTAGTAATCCGCGAAAAACTTTGCGAACCGCGAAAATCCGTGAAAAATTTCGCGACTCGCGTAAAAGTTCACGACCCACAAAAAATTTCGCGAGCCGCGAAAAATGTCGCAAAAATCTACGAAAAATGTCCGCGAAATTTTTCGCAACCCGAGAAAATCCGCGAAAAATTACGTGACCCGTGAAAATCCGCGAAAAAGTTGACAACCCACGAAAAAGTTCGCGAAAAATTTCGTGAGCCACGAAAATCCGCAGAACATTTCATGAGCCGCGAAAATCCACGAAAATTGACGCTGCCCGTGAAAATCCGCGAAAAATTTCGCGACATGCGAAAATCCGCCAAAAATTTCGTGAGCCTCGAAATTCCGCGGAAAATTTCGTGAGCCTCGAAAATTTCCGCAAAATTTCGTAAACCTGGAAAATCCGCGAAAAATTACGTGAGCTTCGAAAATCCGCGGAAAATTTCGTGAGCCTGGAAATTCCGCGGAAAATTTCGTGAGCCTGGAAATTCCGCGGAAAATTTCGTGAACCTGGAAATTCCGCAGAACATTTCGTGAGCCTGGAAATTCCGCGGAAAATTTCGTGAGCCTGGAAATTCCGCGGAAAATTTCGTGAACCTGGAAAATCCGCGAAAAATTTCGTGAGCCTCGAAATTCCGCGGAAAATTTCGTGAGCCTCGAAAATCCGCGGAAAATTTCGTGAGCCTCGAAATTCCGCGGAAAATTTCGTGAGCCTCGAAATTCCGCGCAAAATTACGTGAGCCACGAAATTACGCGAAAAATTTCTTGAGCCACGAAATCACGCGAAAATTTTTGTGAGTCGCAAGAATCCGCGCAAAATTTCGTGAGCTACGAAAATCCGCAGAAAATTTCGTGAGCCACGAAAATCCACATAAATTTTCGTGAGCCTCGAAATTCCGCGGATAATTTTGTGACCCACGAAAATCCATAGAAAATTTCGTGAGCCTGGAAAATCCGCCGAAAATTTCGTGAGCTGCGAAAATCTGCGGAAATTTCATGAGCCTCGAAAATCCGCGGAAAATATCGTGAGCCTGGAAAATCCGCGGAAAATATCGTGAGCCTGGAAAATCCGCGGAAAATTTCGTGAGCCTTGAAAATTTCCGCAAAATTTTGTGAACCCGGAAAATCCGCAGAAAATTTCGTGAGCCACGAAAATCCGCAGAAAATTTCGTGAGCCTCGAAATTCCGCGCAAAATTACGTGAGCCACGAAATTACGCGAAAAATTTCTTGAGCCACGAAATCACGCGAAAATTTTTGTGAGTCGCAAGAATCCGCGCAAAATTTCGTGAGCTACGAAAATCCGCAGAAAATTTCGTGAGCCACGAAAATCCACATAAATTTTCGTGAGCCTCGAAATTCCGCGGATAATTTTGTGACCCACGAAAATCCATAGAAAATTTCGTGAGCCTGGAAAATCCGCGGAAAATTTCGTGAGCTTTGCAAATTTCCGCAATATTTTGTGAACCCAGAAAATCCGCAGAAAATTTCGTGAGCCTCGAAAATCCGCGGAAAATCTCGTGAGCCTGGAAATTCCGCGGAAAATTTGGTGAGCCTCGAAAATCCGCGGAAAATTTCACGACCCGCGAAAATCCTCGAAAAATTTCGTGAGCTGCGAAAATCCGTGATAAACTTCGCGAGCCGCGAAAATCCGCGGAAAATTTCACGACGAGTCAAAATACGCGAAATTTTTCGCTACCCGTGAAAATCCGCGAAAAATTTCGCGGTCCGTGAAAATTCGCGAAATTTTTCGCGATCCGCGAAAATCCACATAAAATTTCGTGAGCCGCAAAAATCAGCGTAAAACTTCGTGGGCCGTGAAAATACGCAAAATTACGCTATTTTATCGTCAAATCATCAAATATTTCTCTGAAAATTTTAACTGTCGCCTCTGGGGTTACTTTGCGGTTATTTCGCGTCACAACAATGCTCAGTACGATCTGTGAAGTCAGTATGAATAGCCGGTTGAAATTGAAAATTCACCATGAGTCCGATTTGAATCCGATAATGATGACTTTTTTTATTTATCTTTTTTTTAATTTCTTGCAGTCGAGGGCACCAAGCAGAGTCCAATTGAGGCCAAATTGGTGCGTGATGGTAAGACACTGCCCACAAAGGATGTCGATGTTCAGATCAGTGACAACAAAGTGACATTTAAGATAAAGAAACCAACACGTGATCAATCTGGGCAGTATCAAATAAAAATAGGCAATGCCCAGGGTGAAGATGTTAAGGATGTCAAATTGACAATTCAGGATGTACCAAGTGCTCCGCGTGATGTTGAGGTTAAGGATGTATTTCAGGATTCGTGTGTGGTGACATGGAAGGCACCAGAAGATGATGGTGGTGCTCCATTGACCAAATATGTCATTGAGAGGCAAGATCTGAGCCTTAAGGGTGGATGGGATGGTGTTGGTGAAGTTCAGCCAACAGCCAAGCCGCTCACCTTCAAGTGTGCAGATCTTGTGCCGAAGAAACAGTACAGATTCCGAATTCGGGCTGTTAATAAATTGGGTCCGAGTGAACCGGGTGCTTTCAATAAACCCGTTCTGGCTAAGGATCCATGGGATGAACCTGGTAAACCAAAGAATGTCGAAGTGACAGATTGGGATGTTGATCATGCTAAATTGAAATGGGAACCACCTGATAATGATGGTGGTGCCCCAATAACGGGCTATGTTATTGAACAAAAGGAGAAATTTGCCAAAGATTGGACAAAAGCCAAAGAAATCACCGATCCAAATTGTCTTGATGCTAAAGTTGATGGACTCAAAGAGAACGGACAGTACGAGTTCCGTGTTCGGGCTGTCAATAAAGCTGGTCCAGGTGAACCATCGGATACAACAAAACCAATTATAGCTAAATGTCGTTTTGTCAAACCATTCATCATTGGTGATGGTCTCAAGAATATTGTTGTGAAGAAGAATCAAGTGATAAAGTATGATATTAAATATGGCGGTGAACCCGAACCTGAAGTTAAATGGCTCAAAGATGGACAAATTATCACAGAAGATGGTGATCAACGGATTACAATTGACAAATATGAACGAAATACTGTTTTGACAGTTAGAAAATCAGCAAGACCCGACACTGGTAAATACACACTAACACTGACAAATAGTTCTGGTACAATTGATTCGGTGGCCGATGTCATCGTACTGGATAGACCTACTCCTCCGGGTGGACCCCTTGTACCCGATGAAGTCCGTGCCGATCATGTGAAGGTGAAGTGGAAGAAGCCAAAAGATACTGGAGGATCGGACATTACAGGTAAGAGAACTAACGTTACATCAAGTAAAAATATTAAATTCTTAAAAAGTAAGAAACTACACAGTAAAAAGTAATTACTACGATTATCGGATTATCGCGTGCATTGGGAGTAAATCGATTACCGTCAAGGGGGAGATATTAGGGTCGGAAATGGTGTACAGGTGAAAATGAAGTGCTTGGAAGTATTTGGAAGTGGGAGTGATCAAATATAAAATTTTTATTGTCTAATTACGAATTTTTCAGACTACGATACTTTTAGTTAAGACTTTTAATTCGACCGGTAAACTGAAAAGATTTGTTGAAATTTTTAAGTTCGAGTATGACATCGAGAATGAAGCAAATACACTCAATTTTATTATAGCTTTGTTGCGTTGTAATTTTTCCGAGGAAACACTCACTCAGTTCAGGAATTTTACCAAATGAAGGACGAAAAGATGCGTATGTAATATTTTATAATAGACTAATTTTGGAAAGGTCTAATAACAATTGAAGAAATTGGGTAAAATGTTGGAAAACAATAATTATATCGTATTACGCTATTTAGAAAAGCTTGGATGTGTTTAAAAATTCGTTAAATATGGGTGCCACATTCTTTCACTTCAAGGAATAAGGGGAACTTTATAAATGTGGCCATTTTTCTCCTGATAAGGTACCAGCGATCGTCAGTGTTCCTCGGATCGAAAGACTATCCCGCGTACCGGAATCCCAAAATAAAATGTATTTTTCAAAATTATTCGCTGCATTTTAGCAATGATTTTTAACTAAATGCACTATGTTGGTTCATATTTAATCTACAGAACCAATTTTCTCTTTCGGTTTCTAAGAAAACTGTTACTAATTGCCTCATTTATTAAACCACTGTATTAGAGTCTTAGCTAGAAATACGCCAATCATCACTTTCTTAAAATTTCACATGAGAACTTGTGAGAATATGAGAAATTATGTTAGATTAAAATGATTTACAAAACTGTGTTATTTAAAAAAATAATAATACTTATTGATTCTAATTTCACTATCAGTGCACCTTTTCATTTATGCCGATAATAAAAATGAAAAAAAAAAATTCTTTTGCGAACAAGTACGTTTTGTTTAATTTGTTCCTCGGATCGGCACACTTGTGTTCGTGGTAAATTGCGCTCAGCGCGCTCAATTCATCTTCACGAACATTATTGGGTATTTTTGTTATCTTCTTCAAAGAATCATCATCAAAAACGTCTGCGGATCCGTGGCTGACCCCCTTCCGATCCGTGGAACACACTGCATCCTTGCATTTAAATTTAAACCGATATATTAGTAATTTCCGTAAATAACAAAAACAAAAATGAAAATACACGGAAATAGTTAAATGGATCACTAATGTATTAACTAGCATATAAAAAACTACCAAATAGAATTTTGAGTCTCATATTTTCAGCTAAATATGGAGAATGTCTCTTAACATTCCGATTCATGGTACACTTCCCTTATGTTACGATGAAGAACCTTTTCTGGATCGATTGTCGACAGGTGATGAGAAATTAATCTAATATAACAATAGCGAAAAAGATCCAGAAAAAAATAGTCAATCTTTTTGCAAAAATTGATTAGTAAGTCATCAAAAACCGTTCCTTTTAAATTCAAAAGATTTTGAAACCAGAGTGAGAATCAAGCTTAATAAAAAGTGAAAATACGTGTGAAGTGCTGAATTAGTTATTGCACTCGTACTTTTCGATTTTAGACTCCTGTAGACTTTTCAGCACAGTTTCAATAATTACAAACGAAATTCCGTTTTTTTTAGAGACTCTATTTTCCAAAAGTAGCTTCACCAGTCTCTTAGGAAATTTCAAAATATATTGATACCCCTTAATCTGGCGCTAGGAAAGCAAAATATAAGAAAAATAAAAAAAATATCTGAAAAAATTAATTTCTTGAGATTTTTTTAAAAGTTGTCCTAATTAGATTGTTCATCAAATTAATTAAATTACTGATTTCTACGTATGAGAAGTGTAGGAAGTGCAAGAAGTGCTGGAAGTATTGCATTATTTTCGAGAGTGTTGCGAAGTTTTGGAAGTGCGAAGGTCTCTTCCATACAAATTGTGGAAGTGCCTGGAAGTGGTGTACACATTTTCACCCAAATATCTCCCCCTTGATTACCGTAGTAGTTTTCGCTGAATATTTCTAGTTGAATTTAACTCGTTGATTTTTTAGCTAATTTCGCTTTGATTTACTTGATTTTTTTATTTGGTTTTTTTTTATCTGAAAATATTTAAGTTGAATTTTCTTTTGGTTTCTTTCTTTTCTATAAATCATAAATGAAACGAAATTCGCCGGTACAAGTTAGACAGGGATTTTTTTCTTGATAAATACAGTACAAAATTTGTTTGAAGCACAAGGAACCAAATTATAAAACTAAAGCATTAAAAAAAGGCATTGAATAAATGAGCAGTAAAAAGTTAAAATTGATCAGTAACAAAAAAAAATTGATACAGTGATATTATCGTCCAAATTTTGGCAAAGGGAAAATATAGGGCTTTTCACTCTATATAGAACTATTTTAAATGTTAAATATATAAATTAGACCCATTTTTGTAAAGATTTAAGTTTTTTACTGACCATAATTAGATATTTTACTGCTCATTTTTAATTTTTTACTGCCCATTTAGAACTTTTTACTGATCGTTTGTTTTTTGCCTTAAAAAAATACAAATAAAACTTAAGTACTAAAGGTCAATGGACAGAAATGTATGGGATCTGGTCCAACCCTTCGCCAGAGATGGGACTAGACCCGTTTTGTAGGTATTGGTATATGACTTAAAAATTACCGAGACCCAAGTCAAAAAGGACTCAGTCAGTCAGTCCTTGGAAAATCAACAACATCTTTCTAAAAATTCACAACTTTGACAATTTATTACTCGAAAACGGCTTAACCGATCTTAATGAAACTCGAATCAAAGTCGATATATGAATTAACCTTTAAATATTTTTATATTTTCCTTCTGACTGCTCTATCTGGTAGCTCCCATACAAACTAGATATGTTTTAAAGTTATAGCACATTACAGGGCACCAAAACGAACACTTATTAGGCGAGATTCTTAATAATCTCTCCTACTATAATCCTACCAGAATTTCATGTCGTCCGATCATGCTAAAAACCGTTCCTGTCCGTCCGTCCGGCCGCTCTTTAGAGCATAATAGCCCCCAAACTAATAAAGATATCGACTTGCGGTTTTCGGCAAAGGTTATATATCGCATGAGAATTGCAACTCGGTGCATTGACTCCCCACCACCCCACCTCTCCTTCCGCCATTTTGAATACCCCCCTTTTCTTGTTTTCTCAATAGCTCTGCCCCTATGGCATCGATCGGGCTCAAATTTTAGTATGTTATAGCTGGGCCTTAGGCCTTTCGATCAATATCAAACTTAAGGTCCCCCGACCCCCCTGACCCGAGCTATGCGTGGAGCTGATTGGTGTCAAATGTACACTGGCCCCCTGGCTAAAGGTTCTTTTTTATTTGGAGCTGTTTGAAGCCAACTCATAAATTGCTTCCAAACTCATCTTACACTTCGAATTATGAAAACTTTTTAGATGGATATATAGAATATTTATCCCTCATTACAAGGCACAGAGTCCTGTGTACATGGCACACCTTAATTGTGACATACATCGTGTAGAATGTACTCCAACGTTTCATAGAAATCCTCAGTTTTTTGAGAAATTCGTGATTTTCTCAATATTCAGGAAGTCTACTTGATTTCCTGGGTTCTTGAATTTTGTAAAATTGTTGAAAACTTTATCAAAAACAGTGAAAAAATGTTGAAAATACTTCCTGCTTTTCACACTTGCACAATGATACACTGAGAAAAAAAAGAGGCTGCGATTAACTTTTTTTCTTCATAACTTTAACACTTTTAGGTGTAAAAATATATCAACATTTTTTAATGTCAATTTTAAACCTCTTTAAATGTAAAATTAACAGGAAAAAGGGTAACTTTAACCCCTAACACACCTAAAAAGCATAATATTTACACCGATTTTGGATCAATACTAACAAGCAGGAGCGTAGGAACGAAATTTGCACACAGGGGGGTGGGCAATTTTTTTTTACTTTTCAAACTATCAGTTGAATTAAAATGCAATTGCGATATCGAATAAAGTCAAGAATAATAATCCAGCTGTTGAAGAATTCAAATTAGATTTTAGTCGTTTCTTTTAAATTCAAACGCCAGAAAGTGCTTGGAAGTCCTTAGAAGTGCAAGAAGTGCTGGAAATCACCTATGGCACTTCCGGAAGTAGGAGCGTAGGAACGAAATTTGCACACAGGGGGGCAAATTTTTTTTTACTTTTCAAACTTTCTGAAAATATACTCATCCTTAATGGCCTCTACACACTAGAGCTATTTATGTCCATATTAAAGAGTTTTACCTACACAATCGTAGGGAATTTCCTGCAATATAAACATAAATTTCTCTAGTGCGTAGAGGCCATAAGGGGGAGTGTAAATTAGAAGATCAAAAGTGGTCTATGTTTTTTTTATTGTTTAAATCGATAGATAAACTATCTTAGAATATACCATAAATATTTCAGAAAATTATTCGAAGTACATTCGAAGTAACCGAGCCGAAATCAAATGAGCACCGATCAGAATAGCCTGCGATCGAGAGCACATCCAAAAATTTGAGACGTGTTTTCTGCAATTTTCGTTTTTAAAATATTGTCGACTTTGGGGGAAATATTAAGAAAAAAAACTTATAGACCAAATGAAATGAATAAAGGCTTATTCTCTTCAGCATTAAATTCTCTTCTATTTGAACTAAAAGAATTGATGAAAACTTATTTTTCATTTTTTTTAGAGCATGTGAGGGTCAAAATTTTGTCCCAAAAACGTATCTTTTTTCAAAAACCTTGAAAAAAAAAGTTCCGATTTAACGATTTTCTTCGGATTTTCTTAGTTCAACTATGAAATACACTAATGGAAATTGATTTTTTTTCTCAGATAAAAATTACGAACTGCATATTTTCCTGAAGTAAGGGAGTAGTGAGACGAGGCACTCAAGAAAAATTCAAGAATCTTGACCGTTTCCTTCTCCTCCAAAGAAAAAACCGAAAATCAGCTAAGTTTTGGCCTTCTAATTGACACTCTCCCTTAACTCACAATGCATTAGGGGGGAGTCTAAATTAGGAGACCAAAAAATTAACTGTTTTCATCTTTCTTTGGCTTTACGTGATTCTTCATACGAAAAGGACACGATCAAGTCTTTATTTTTTTCGAAAAAAAATATTACAAAATGGCTGTCTACTTAAGTACTTTACTAGAGCGTTTTGTCGCAGCACTCCCTAATTAACGTGAAATGTGTATCTGATAATTCTTATATGAAGAAAAATTAAAATAATTTTCTATTTTCATAAGTTTGTTTCATATCTAAACCAAGAAAATCTAGAAAAAATCCTGAAATCACGTGCTTCAAAATTTTTGATGTTTGCTCAAGTGCATGCGAATTTACTCGACAGTCTTTGGCTTTCGTCTCTGTATTTTAGAAAATACAATCATTTTTATTACATATAAGTTTTCAAAAATCGTTTTTAATAAAAACAACGAAACCAAGAGGCTTCAAATTGCAAAACTGTTTTTTTTCCTGATTTTTTATTGTACTGCTCAAAGCTAAAATCTATTAATGAATATTGTATAGAGTTTTGATTTACATTTAAAAAATATAGAGTCGAAGGAACACCTCTTCGACAGGGAACCCCTTTTGACACTTTTGTCAAAATGTTTAAATTTATTTAATGAATTCAATAAAATCTAAGTAATACTACTGTTTTTCATTAATTTGCGTTTTTCGATAATGTTAAGTGTCCGAATTCCGTATTCCAAATGGTACAGAGTTGGGTGTCAATAAATACTGACACGTGTTCCCGTGAAAGTGTCAATAGGTGTTCCTTGCACCCTATATCATTTTTTTTAAGAGTAAATAGATGCAGAAATTATGATATTTGATTGTTTCGATGATGAAGAAAAATGCTTGAGAGATCGAGTTGCTCCGAAAAAAATAAATATTATCAAAATTTTTACTAGATAATATGAACTAAAATATTAAATAAAAATTACCATTTGTATAACTTTTTAATTAATTAAAAAAAATCAATTTTCATTCAAAAATTTTGCCGTGAAATAGTAAAACAATACGCTTTTTCGCTTTATCGTTTTATAAATATTTTTTTGAATGGTTTTGAAAGAAAATCGATCAGCCAAAAATTGTTTCTTAAGGTATCTGCACTGGCAGTAATTTATGTCAAAAATTGTTTTATTTTAGAAATTGATGGTATTTCCTTCAGGAAAAAAATGTACAAAAAATCTGTTAAGAGAACAGCTTTTGACGAAAATTGCTCCTTGTAAACTCTAAATATTTCTTTCTTTAAAAAAAATGCGTTTTTGAAGGAAAGTACCTGCAGTGCTGTAGATAGAAACGTACAACTTCTGTCAAAAATGCGTTTTTTAACGAAAATTGCTCCCAATAATGTGTAGAGTCCTTTACATTTAAAAGAAGTCTTTAACCACAAAGGCAAATTTGAAATAGTTTTGTTTTGGATCTATTTTACTAAGGCGCTCTCGAATTCATAAACTTATAATTTTTATTGATATATTGCTTTGAAACTTGAAAAATAGTATATTTTTAAAGATTAGTACATGAATACCAAATAACTAGTACGTTTTTTCTTAATTTGTCACAAAAATATGGCAATATTTTACCGAATTTTGATTTTGGAGAAGAACAATGGACAATTATAGCAAATTTTGAAACACAGATTGGCCTTCTCTGTTTCAAAGGCAGTTTCAGAGGCTGGTTAGGGGGAGGGAGCAATGTATCCCTGCCCCCCCCCCGTTGTTACGCCCCTGTTGCAGGGTAAAATTAACATTTCCAGAATGTTATTTTAACTTTTTCGGATTTCTCTCACTCAGTGTACCTTTGTCAATTTTCAACGCCACCGCACTGGGCTTTTCGTTAAGATAATGATGAAAATTTCAACCAGAGTTAAATATTCTTAATTTAAAGTTTAATTTTCTAGTTTAAGTTAAATTTTACAGCAATAATTGTTTGAAATTTCAACATTTTGTTTTTATATTATTACGATTATTGGTTTAACCCATTCAGTCAATGTACCAAAAATACTTGAGATAGAATGTTCATATTTTGGGATTAGTTTCCCACAGGTTAATAGATGATTTTTTTGAAAAGAAATAATTTTTATCCATTATGGGGGTGCGGGGAGCCGACCTCAAACACGCGTCTTAACGGTCACTGAATTCAAATTCTGTTCATTAATTCATTACAAACTCTATTGATTTAGATAGAGTAACTATCCAAGAAAACACATTGGCAACCAGAATCCAAATCAGGAAAGAGGATGAAGGTCAATTTTAACAAATTCGACGGGATGTCGAATTTTCCGTCCGCCATTTTGAGCAAAATTTTTATATGACTTCACGTGAAGCGAGAAAATAATAACAAAATGTATTCCCATCTCTGTCGAGCTATTTTTTCCAAGTTATTGAAGGACTAAAGTAACTAATAATTCATTCCCGACAGAAATTCGAATATCAATTGCCTTGGAATAAATCATCTAAAATCACTCAATTTGCGTATGATGTATAATACAATGGTAAGGAATGGGTTAATATAGGGAATTCAAATGAAAAAATTCATCATGTTTTTACTGTGTAGTACTTTCTTATGATCCTTGTTTTTTTGGCAATTTTAGAATTAAAGTAAATTAAAAAAAAACCTATGCTATAATTGACTTATTTGATGTATTTTAAGGCTATGTACTGGAAAAGATGGATATGGATACGGGAAGATGGATTCCAGCTGGAGAAGCAGGTCCAGATGATGATTCGTTCACATTTAAGGGTTTAACACCAAACAAAAAGTACAAATTTAGGGTGAAGGCTGTCAATAAGGAGGGTGAAAGTGATCCATTGGAGACAACTGAGCCAATTGTTGCTAGAAATCCCTATGATGAACCTGGTGTACCCGGTAAACCAGAAATTATTGATTATGACAATGTATCAGTTAGTTTGAAATGGGCACCACCAGATAGCGATGGTGGACGTCCTATAACCCATTATACTGTGGAAATGAAGGATAAATTCTCGCCAGATTGGTCAGAAGTGGCCAAGACTGATGGTCCAACGCCTGAATTGAAGGTGGATGGATTGAAGGAACGTCAAATTTATGAATTTCGTGTTAAGGCCCACAATAAAGCTGGTCCGAGTAAACCAAGTGAAGCGACATCACCACATTTGTGCAAACATCGCAATCTTAAGCCACGTATCGATCGTACGACATTCAAGTCGGTAACACTGAAGGCGGGACGAACGCACAAGTGGTCGGTTGATGTTACAGGTGAACCACCACCAGAATTAACATGGGTTTGGAGAGATAATATTCCACTGACAAATACAGAAAGGATTAAAATTGAAAATGTTGACTATCACACCGATTTTGCAATTGTCAATTGTCAACGCAGAGATACCGGAAGGTATACACTCAAGGCGGTCAATGCATCTGGCAAGGATGAAGAAACTGTGGAGCTTTGTGTCCTTGGAAAACCAAGTGCGCCACAGGGACCACTTAAGGTACTTTATTACTAATTTTCTTTTAATTTTTTAGACTTACCAATTAGACCCCGGTGCGCGCCGACTTTTTTTCTTCAAATTTTCAATCTTCAAATTTTCGGGTATTACTCAAATATTTATCCGACCCGATTTCAAGGATCTTTTAAAAACATATTTCAATTTTACTGCTCGAACTCAAAAAGAGAGCAGTTATATAA
Source organism: Phlebotomus papatasi (assembly GCF_024763615.1). Lineage (NCBI taxonomy): Eukaryota > Metazoa > Arthropoda > Insecta > Diptera > Psychodidae > Phlebotomus > Phlebotomus papatasi. The sequence goes on along the minus strand of NC_077226.1, from coordinate 4,440,593 downwards.
TCGACTTTTTTTTCAACTTTGCACTGTTCTAGAGCTTAAACGGTAAGAGATATCGACTTCTGGTCTTCGGTGACCTTTCCTCAAATGACATTATCTCGTACCCAACCTCTTTGTTTCCCCCCCTCCCCTTTCACTGAGAGAAAAAAAGATTAAAATTTAATCTTTTCTTCATAATTTCAAGTCTTTTAAGGGCTTAAAAATAATTTAGATTTTTTTATTCTTAATATTAGTCCTACAAAGAATAAAATTAAGTCGTACGATAAGATATTACGATAAGATAGTACGATAAGAAAATAAGATTTTTTTCGAATAACTTTATTTTTTTTTTCTAGAAGATATAGCAGATTAAATTTAAGACTGCAGAAGATTAATTTCAAGATTTATTTCAACTGATTTTAAGAATAAATATGAATAAAAATAAGTTACAATTTTAAGATTTTTTTTAAATTACAGTGCTGTCTCGCTATATGCACAGTTTGGGTTCTTTTTTGACAGTTCTCTCTCTGAATATGCACAACTTTTTTTTGAAATTCTCAACGGTTTTTTTTCTTTCTTTTAATAAATTATCATTTTTTATTGTTCTAGATTTTCCCGTGTTATTTTAAATATAATATGAGACAGAAAAAATAAAATTAAGAAAACTAAAAACAAGAAAAATTAGTTACGAAGACAATAATTTTCTTTAGTACTTTGTCAAAATGTAAACAAAGTGATTTTGAATGCAACCGACACAAAAGCTGTGCATATAGAGAGTGTGCATATAGAGAGACAGCACTGTAAAAATAAGTCTCTGTCACTGTTTTCAAAATTCACTTATTCTATCCAGCAAGCACAATGATATGCTGAAAACGCTAAGTTTTTTAGCTAACTGCGCTCGCTGAGTAACAGCTCCTGGAATTTCCTTTTTGAACTTCTCACGGTCTGAAAAATCGAAGTATTCAGCAAAAGAAGCAGGATACAATTTGCGTATGAGTCTGAAACAAATAAAAAGAAATTGAATTTTAGGATAAAAGAATACAATAAAATGATCGTTGTATTACCTTCTGTTAAAAGGGGATCATAGATTTTCTTCAATAGTCGCTTACTGGATTTATCTTTAATATCAATCGCCATGTTGGACAGGAGCCTAGTGACAATCCGAGCAAAATTCCTTATAAATGATGCACTTTCACTGACGTTTGGGTTTTCAGTGTTAAAAACCATCATTTGAAATGGTTGAAACTTCATGAAAAATATCTAATAAAAGTGTGTTGAGTGTGAAAAAGATAATTTGTAAGAAATTATGAATTGATAAAAATATTTCTGATTGAAACAGAAATGCGGTAAATATAGGGCAGAGTAAATATTCTAGAAATATTCAGAAAACCTATTCTATTCCATGGGAAAGTCCTACATCCTATGCCTGTTACCCTTAGACCTTTTAACGCATCTTGCGTACATATACACAAACTGAAAGTTATTGATCTTCTTTCACTATTATCAGTCTGTTATTTAATATTTCAAAAATACAAAATAAAAGATTTCTAAACAGATTTCTACCTAACTTGTATCCGGAAATACATAAAAATCCAGCTACGTCGATAAATATAGTTAAATTTACTAAAAAACATCAATCATATTGCATTCAAGAACACAAAAACTCATATAATACCAATAGAAACTTAAGATTCTCAATTAGAAATCATCCAACTTGCATTCGGGCATTGAAACCCTCCATCTAAAGGCTCAGATTCTTTATCAAAAATGACACAACGTGCATCCGGAAACTAAAAAAGTTTAGCTAAAAAAATAATTCACAGTGATTTCCACTAAAAACTCACTAATCTTAAATTAAGACACGGAATATATCTTTGTCAACGTCCCGGATGCTCCCATAGAAAAGTTAGGTTAGGATGGTTAGCATATTTGTATTGAACTTACCCAGTTTTCTTCACACCACTTCCTGGGGTGATACTTAAGGACGATTACGTCTCCAATGAACTGATCATAAACACTTTGGAGAGGGCTTCAGCGTCTAATATCTCCAAATTTCTTTTCCTGATGAAGTCGCATTCTGACAGACGCTTTACACTTTCCTCACTATCACCAAATTCTCGCACAATACCTTCAATCTCATTTGCCTCCTCAGCTTTACACACAACACAATAATGGTCGTCCCATTTGCTATACATTTTTCTAAAAAAAAATATGGCAAATTACAAAAAGAAAATAAAAAAGGAAAATTGTTTACCTCTGGTGCTAACGGCTTGACGCTCACTGCCAAAATGGCCGACCATCTCGCTAAAAAAGCTCAATTCTTTTTCTCACTCTCTCACACAGCACGGACACATTGCTGCGCGCTATATTGGTTTCTTTCTCTCAGAGAGAGTGAAGAATAAAAATAAGTCTCCAGAAAAGATTTGAATTTACAACTAGAACGACTAAAAACTAATCGAAGATATGAAGGAAAAGATTAAAATTTATTCTTTTAGATTAAATTTTATTCTATTTTTGCAGAATAAAATTAAGTCGTCAAAAAATATAATTTTAAGATTTCTTTTTTCTCTCAGTGTTCATACGTTTCCTATCCCTCAAAAATAGGTCAAAAATGAGGTTTTTCCAATTTTGCAAGAAATTGGCCCAAGTTTTTTCAATGATTTTTGGATATGTCTTAGAGCTAGTCCTGGCGAACATTTCGTCCAAACATATCTATGACCGGAAAATTCGCCATTTTGAATTATTGAAGGTCAAAGTTCAATCACTTTGGAGGATCCGTTTTTCAACCGATTTGGTTAAATTTGGGTTTTTGGAAAGATATTGTAATTTCGCACCCGACTGCATCGGTCATAATCGGTAATGAACCGGTTAATAACCAATTTTTGAATAATTTACATACCCTTTTTAGTAATATTCCCTAAGAAAAATGTTTTTCGATTTTTCTCAAAATTGGCCCAAGCTTTTTCAATGATTTTCGGATATGTTTTAGAGCTAGTCCAGGTGAACATTTCGCCCAAACATACTTATGACCGGAAAATTCGCCATTTTGAATTATTGAAGATCAAAGGTCAACTACTTTGGGAGGCTCATTTTTCTTTTTGCTTAAAATTAGATTTTTTAGAAAAGTATTGCAAATTAGAATCCGGCTGCATCGGTTTTCATCGGTAATGAATCGGTTAAGTACCGATTTTTTGATTTTCAAATGCTTTTGTGATTGATTTATGAATCAATTTAATCTCTAGTAGATCAGTGATTCCAAAAGATTATGCAAAAAACTAATTCACAGTGAGCTCTGTCTCGTGAGTTCGAGCATTCCGCAAAGCTAAGACGCTTTGCCATCTCTTTTTAGGCTATTTTTATCCCTATCGTTTATAGAAACCAAAATAGACAAAATCAGACTCTGTTGGCTTTTCGAAGGCCCAGATATACGACCTTTTACTGATTTTGTTCATTGGTTTCATTTTTATTTTACTGATTTTCGGTCTGCGAAAACTGTCTCGTCGTTAAAGGATTAATTAAGAGTTCGGCGATACGAAAGTTTTTAGTTAGTCATAGGGTAAGGGCTCATAATTTTGGACAGTCTGCTTATAAGCATCGATGTTCCAAGTTTGAAGTGCGATATTTTCAGTACTAATTGACATTTCTTGTTACTCTCTTTTCTTGTTTAGAAACTTAGCAAGCTATTTATCGTCTTATTTTTACAAAAAATAGTTTTAATACGTTTAAAAATGAATTGATATGTAGAGGTGACTTTGGCTCTTATTTTGGACAACTTGTTTATTAATTTGGCCAACTTGGCTGTAAATTTGGACAGCTAATCCGCCTCAATAGCATGCCCATTGTTCTTCATTTGATGAACCAATCTTACCAAGTCCTCCTCCTGTTCATGTAAGGGAAACGTAGAATGTCACAAGAAGCCCGGAAACTTTCCATATCATTCATTAAAGTGAGTTGACTTCGATACTCCAAGTACGTGCGGATTCGCTCATTCCCTGACCTTTCCGGGAGCCTTTCAAGGCATTTCTCGCTACATCTCTTTCATACAGATGATGCTCCTTTGTTTCTCCAGGCATTTGTCCAACCCAGTCATCACAAAAGCTAAAACTTCACGAAATTTCGTGAGAAAAACACCTGTCCAAAATAAGCAGTATCACCTCACTGGTGAATATCTAAGAAAATTTCCCATTATTCACACGAAAAATCTAATTCACAAGGCAAATCTCACTTCAGGTCAAATGTACAAATCACCACTAACGTGAATCAACACAATATTCAATGAATATTCAATAATATCACTCAAAAAAAGCAAAGAAATATTGTTAGTCCTTCGCCATATCTAATTAAGACTGAAGTAAATACGAAGTTCTGTCACATTTCTCGTAAGCAATTGCTCACACTGAATTTTCAACAAAGCAATTTTAACTCAAATCATATTCAAAATTTAACGTATTTAGTGTTAAAATCTTCCAAAAAGAACAAATATTTAAATGGAATTCATTATTCATCAAATATTGGAATAAAAAACCATAATTTTAATCAATTTATTTTTAGTGTTCAATGTTATCCTCAAAGTGTCCAAAATAAGAAACTGGACAAAATTATGAGCCTTTCCCCTATACCAGGTTATTAAGGTATCGCGAGATACAATTTAAGAGTGTTTGAGCCTTATCTAAGAACGCGAAGTATTATAAATGATTGAATTTGTGAATTAATTAAGAATTTCACGTATGTTTTGTTTAAAAAAAAAGTGAAGAAAAATCGGCGCCGGCGCGCCAGTCGCCGTTGAATCTTTTTACAACTTTTAGCGCCGCCGCCGAAAACCTCTGTGCGCCGGGGTCTAGATTCCCAATTAAAATGTTTATTTTAAAAATATTCTTTTTTTTAGGTTGAAGATGTCCATGCCAATGGCTGTAAATTGAAATGGAAGAAACCTGAAGATGATGGTGGTACACCTGTGAAGGAATATGAAGTTGAAAAGATGGATATGGCAACGGGAAAATGGGTTAGAGTTGGTCGTGTACCGGCTGGTGATAAAGATGAACCAAGTATGGAAATAACTGGTTTAACACCTGGCAATGAATACAAATTCCGGGTATCAGCTGTCAATGATGAAGGTGATTCGGAACCATTGGAAACTGAAGCTGCTATCACAGCTAAGAATCCATTTGATGAACCAACAAAACCAGGTCAACCAGAAGTAACTGACTGGGACAATGAGAGTGTACAACTCCAATGGAAACCACCAGCATCAGATGGTGGTGCCCCCATTGAAAAGTACACCATTGAAAAGAGGGAAAAAGGTAAACCAGATTGGGAGAAGGCAGGTGAAGTACCAGGTGATCAGACTGAAGGAAAAGTTGATGGATTGCGTGAGACGGGTGAATATGAATTTAGGATAGTTGCTGTCAATAAAGCTGGACCATCACCAGCATCAGATCCATCAAAAATGCAGGTTATCCGATTTCGTGCACTTAAACCACGAATTGATCGGACAAATCTCAAAACAACAATTATTCGTGCTGGAAAATCTGTCAAATTTGACGTTGATATTCGTGGTGAACCACCACCAGAAGTCACGTGGTATCATGTCAAAGATGTCCTTCAATCATCAAAAACTGTGTCAATTGTCAATGTACCGTACAACAGTAAATTGAGCATAACTGATGCTGTGCGAAAACAAACTGGAATGTACAAAATTCATGCTAAAAATCAACATGGTGAGGATGAGGCTGAAGTAGAGATAACGGTTCTGTCGGCACCTGGAAAGCCCAAAGGACCACTTAAAGTTAGCGATGTCACAAAGAATGGCTGCAAGGTCAAATGGGACAAACCAGAAGATGATGGCGGAAAACCCGTTACTGCTTATCAGGTAACACTAAAAAATTTCTTTTAATTTTCTTCTAGTGAAAATATGGCATCTCCATGCAAATATAAAAAAAATTCACAGTTGAATAGTACATACACAAGGGGGAGATATTTGGGTGAAAATGGGTACACCACTTCCAGACACTTCCACGATTTCTATGGAAAAGGTCTTTATACTTCAAGCATTTCGGAAGATTCCCAAAAATGCTGCAATACTTCCAGCACTTCCTGCACTCCCATGCACTTCTCATACATCGAAATCAATTCATTCATTCATTTTCAACCGCTTATCCCTATTGGGGTCGCGGGCCCATGACATCCAATCTAGCAACCCACGCTTGTCGATCCTCCGCTACTTTAGGAAGATGTTCGGGTTCGATCTCGAGGCGCTCCCACGCAAGATCCTGAATTTTATTCAACCACCTTGTCCTAGGTCTGCCTCGAGGTCGAGGTCTCCTCACAATGGCTTGCATAGCTTTTTGAATTTGTGATCTCTCAACCCGAAGAAGCAGCTCCTCGACTCTTAGTTCCTCACGAACGGCTACATTCCTCATTCGATCTCGATGAGTGATTCCCTTAACCGCCCGGAGGTACCTCATCTGGGCAGATGGAACTCGTGATCCTATACTTTCGGTCATTACCCAAATCTCATGACCTTAAGTGAGAATAGGAATAAACACAGCTTTGAAAACCGATAACTTAGCCGAACGGCTGTGCTTGGCCTTCCTTACCACGCTTCCGCCAAGCTCCCTCATTACTGCAGAAGCCTGACTGATTCGCTACGATAGTTCGGTGTGAAACCTACCATCACTCGTGAATAACACCCCGAGATACTTGAACTTCTCCACCTTTGTCAATGCATTTCCATCAACATGTATGGAACATTTCGCAGGCCGTCGAGAAATCACCATTATCTCCGACTTTTTGTCGTTCATCTTCATACCTGTTTCGACACAAATATTTACAAATCGGTCAAGTCTGAAGGTCTTCTTCGGAAGATCCAAAAAGAACCAAATCATCTGCAAAGAGGAGATAGCTCACCCTGAAATCCCCAATACGAATCGCATTCCGCCCCCGACTGCGTTCCATAATCTTGTCCATGTATATTATGAACAACAATGGTGATAGAACACACCCCTGGCGCAGTCCAACACTCACCTGAAAACCTTCCGACTTGGATCCGTTTACACGAACACAGCTACTACAGTCTCTGTACAATGACTGGATAGCTCCCACCAATTCCTCATCCAGTCCGTACTCGTGCAGTACATCCCAAAGTTGTTCTCTCGGTATTCGGTCATATGCTTTTTCCAAATCTATGAAACAAGCATAGAGTAGAATTGCATACTCCCAAGCCTTTTCGACAATCATCCTCAGGGTAAAAAGCTGATCCGTGGTGCTTCTACCAGGTCTGAAACCGCATTGTTCCTCACCCAGTCTGGGTTCGACTATTTCTCGGCATCTTCTCTTAAGGATTTTGGCATACACTTTGCCGGGCAAACTCAGAAGGGAAATTCCCCTATAATTGGAGCAATCTTTCTTGTTTCCCTTCTTGAATATGGGTACAATGACCCCAACTTGCCAGTCCTTTGGTGCTCTCCCACTTTGCCAAGCCACCTTAATGACACGCGTGAGCCAATTAACACCCACTATACCCATGAGTTTTAGCATTTCGGGACGTATTTCGTCAATTCCTGCAGCTTTTCCATCCTTCAATTTACTAATCGCATACAGGACCTCACTCTCTGAAGGACTACTTTCCTTCCTGCCTTTACTCGTGGGTACGTCATCATCAGTGCCTTGCTGAGGATTGGGCAATTCTGAGAAGTACTCTTTCCAGCGATTTAATACCTCTTCCTCTTTGGTCAGAAGATTCCCTTCCTTGGATGTTACTCCTTGGATGGAATTGCTCTTCTTCCCTCGGAGTCTTCGGACTGTTTGCCAGAAAGTTTTGTTTGCCGTCCTATAGTCAAGCTCTAGCTTTTTCCACGCCTCCTCTCTAGCGGCTTTAACTGCGAGCTTTGCAGCCTTTCGCGCCTCAACATAACGATCACGAGAATCAGAATCCTTATGTTGTATGTACAACTTGTAAGCCTTCTTTTTCTCTCCAACGGCTTCCTTTACTCCCGGTGTTCCCCACCAAGATGACCGTTTCACGTTGTTCGTCACATTAATACGCTTAACGCCACAAGCTTCTGTAGACGAGGCCAAAATGGCTGTTTGGAAGCAGGCCCATTCAGCCTCTATGTCAGAAGGAGACTGTGGAATTTGTTCAAACCTTTCCAGCACTATGATTTCCATGGAATTTCCGGCTTTAAATTCCATAGGAAAACTTAGTGGACTTTTAGCGTCAAATTCTAGCGAATTTAGCCATTTGGACGCAAGTTTTCCATTGGAATTTTTGCGGAATTTTGCTATGGGGTGGGGAAGGCAAACGGTTATTGAGCGAGTTGAACATGATGTTTTGCCCACTTTTCCTGGTGCAACTTTTGCGTGAGGTGACAAAGCATCAACTGAGCCTGACTCTATCGAAACGCCTATCCTCTTAGAAACCACCTAGATGTATTTGTCTAACGGCAAATGCATCTGACTCCAGGAAAAGTTCCTCTTTTCATGTGGAACTCACGGAGTTGGAATTTGAAGAGGCTAATAACTGTCCGCTGTTCTGGAAAGAAAGGGTCTTGATCAAGCCTTTCCCATCTCGTCCGGGACAAAAGAGATCAGGAGCCATTGGAAAACCCTTAACTAAAAAAGATATCGACTTGCGGTTTTCGGCAAAGGTTATACATCGTATGAAAATTGCAACTTGGTGCATTGACCCCCCACCCTCCACCCCTCCTTCCGCCATTTTGAATACCACCCATTTATTGTTTTCTCAATAGCTTAGCCCCTATGGCATCGATCGGGCTCAAATTTTAGTATGTTATAGCTAGGTCTTAGGGCTTTCGATCAATACCAAACTTAAGGTCCCCCTGACCCGAGCTATATGGGTCTAAAAAAATTCTTAAAATAGCCATAACTCCGGTTCTAATTGTCAGAATTTAAAAACTGAGGACTTTTTGGAAAGCTCTCGTGAAATGCTACTTCTCCTTCTAAAATCACAAGTTCATAAAACCACCGCAAGGGCGCTATTTTTAAAAGAAAGACCTTTCAATTTGTGTTAAATAACACTGTGCAACAAATTCTCACCTTTTTTGCTAACGGAGATCTCACATGGTACATTTGATAGAGTCAAGTCCCCTGATTAAGAATCTGGTCTTGATTTTGATCCAACACGTAACATTTTTTTATTAATACTTTTATATTTTTTCTGCTTTGCCTTACATTATCCGTTATATCTCAGGTTCTAGTGAACAGAACTTAAAAAGTGTGGGTCCGTTAGAAAGCTCATTAGCTGTGCTTCAATTTTGGTAATAACAAAAGACTTTGTAAAACCACTCCTTCAGGGTGTAAAATTGAAGTTTCTCTAAAAATTACCAAAAAATGGTCTTAAAGCGAGGTTTTAAAAATTTGTATAAAATTTTGTAAATTGTATAAATAAATAAACAAAATATTAAAAAATCATTGACACCAGGCGATAGGCACCACTTAGGACTACAATTTTGCTCATTTAAGACATCCCGCTCCGGTCACTCTAAATGCATCATTTGTTGATTTTTGTCATTTACCAAAAATATGAAGTAGGGTGCAGGCATTACTTATGGCCATATTAAGGACATATCTTCTTACAGCTGTTGATCTTTTTAACCAATTAAAGCAAAATTTTAAAAGTAATTTCTTTCATGTACTTTCTTTCGATATATTCAAATGAATTTACTAGAACAATTTCTCAAACCCCGGAAAATATATGATTTTCCCAACCATGTAAAATTCATAACTTGTGGCCTCTTTTACGAACTTATGGCCGCTCGTGGCACAACCTATGGCCACAATTTCAAATGATATCAAACAAACTTAGTAATAAAATAATTTTAATACAAAAGAAAAGAAAAGCAGTTTAGGCACTTTCATAGGTTTTTATTATTTTTTCAACAATTTTTTCATAGATTTTACTCATAATATTATATTAGCAGACTACTAACATTGATTCTCTGCACAGTGGCCAGGCCAGTAATCCAACCTGTCTTTCACGATGGGAAAGCCACGTTTGGTTTAATGAAGAACCCAGCCCACAATATCCTCCTCTGTCTCTTCTCTTTTGGGCTTTATGAAAGCCTCCGTGATCAAATGTTTCTCCCGGAGAGTTTCCGGAGACTTGAATGCAAAGTTTGTGTGGGGATTGTGGTACAGCTGCAATGACTGGAATACTTTGGTCGTGGTCATTCTATTCTCAATGCTTCTCATTACTCCTTGTATCCTTTGAGTTCAATAATAATAGGGCTTTCTTCTTTTCGTATTTTTCATTGTCCTAAGAGGGGGAAAAGAGAAAAAGTTAGGTTATTTACAACAAAATGCAAGGTCATGGAAAAAATCAATAAGATTATACACAGTACTCATTTATAAACAATTTTATGTTACAATTTCAACAATTAAATTTTTGTTAGTAAACTCACATTTACTGAATCAAAATAACATGACTGACAACTCACTAAATAAAAAATCAAATATCTGTGAGGGTACCACACGTCAAATGCTGTGGCCACAAGTCAATATTCTTATCAAATTGGTCATAACTTATGGCCTTGTGATTATTTTACATTTTTTGTTTAAATAATCATCAAAATCAAGTGGAAAAAGAAAATATAGTTACTAAGAATATAAGTTTTAAAAATAGTACTAAATATTTTTGATTGAAGATATAAAATTTAGTCATTAAAAATTGTGAGATCGTTAGTGAATTTCTTAACGATTTGACGCATATTTGATAGTCACGCGCATCAGTGAAATAATTCCCACAAAATAATTAAAACTCTACCGAAATATAAGGGAAAATCAGTTTAAAAGTTTCATTTAATGATAGCACATCAAATATTCCTAATTTTGTGGTTCTTCGAGATTAATTAGTGGGAAAAAATTGAAGATATCTACGAGGTGGCCACAAGTATAGACTGGCCATAAGTAATGCCGCCACCCTACCTATTTTAGAGCAAATTTCCTAAAGATTTCTGAGAAAACCGTGTTGCATAGTAAATTCCTTTTTGCATCGGACTGAAATTTTAGTATGTTGTAGCCGCAGATCATACCTATTTATCAAACAAAAGAATATTTAAGTCGATCGATAACCCTTTACCCGAGCTATAAGGGGTCAAAGTTCGAATATTGACCGGCCTCTATCTCCGGTTCTAATTAACATATCGACCTAAATTTTGGCTTTTTGGTTTCGTCTCGATGACCACTTTCAGATGGAAGTTCAAAAAGTCACCACGGGTGGCGCTGCGATAGCGTCAAAATTCATCAAAATTCAAACCAATTTTTCTCAAAAACGCCTTTGTGCAAGTTAATCAAATTTAACTTTTCAATAGAAAGTAATGCAATGTCAATTAATACCCTGCCAGATATTGCTACTTGGTTATTATGCAATGAATCAGTTACCTATTTATTAATGATGTTGGACTAAGCTGGAAAAGTCACATCAGTCACCTTTCTCATGATTTAAGGGATCTTCTTAGATACTGTTACATGATTCGCAAATTGGGAACTGATGGGATTATGTTGTTCTATTACTATGCTACGATCGAATCTAGATTGAGATACGGTGTTTCTTTTTGAGGACGCTGTTGTTCTCACGTTTTAAGCCCAATTGTAGTTCTGCAGAAGAAAATGATACGCAATATTTCCAAAGTGGGTTGATATGTACGAAAAACCAAATTCTAAAACCTACTACCACTGACTTTATGTCAAACGCTGAAGATATTGTTTCATGCACACCATTTATTTTCTCCATGGGTCCCAGATGACCCAATCATCCTTAAAACGTTAAAATAAACAATTCATTTTAATTCATTCATAATCTTTTTTTCAATTTTTTTTTGTATTTCAGGTGGAAAAACTCGATACAGCATCCGGTAGATGGGTACCAGTTGGTCGAACAGATGGAAATGCAACGGAATTGGATGTTAAAGGTCTAACTGAAGGTCATGACTATCATTTCCGTGTTAAAGCCATCAATGATGAGGGTGAAAGTGAACCATTGGAGACAGAAGCATCAATAACAGCCAAAAATCCATATGAAGCACCTGGAAAACCAGGTGTACCAAAACCAGAAGATTGGGATGTTAATCGTGTTGATTTGGTATGGGATAAACCCAAAAATAATGGTGGTGCCCCAATAACTGGCTATATTGTGGAGAAAAAGGAGAAATTTTCGACAAATTGGGAAGAGGCACTTGTGACCGATGGTCCAGAACCAAAGGGTCGTGTTGAGGGTTTGAGAGAGGGTGCTACATATCAATTTAGGGTTCGTGCTGTCAATAAAGCTGGACCTGGTGACCCAAGTGATGCATCCCAACCACATGTTGCTAAAGCTAGATTCCTCAAGCCACTGATCAATCGAGAAAAACTACAGCCAGTTCGTGTACGGGCTGGACAACTTGTTAAATTTGACGTTGATGTCAAGGGTGAACCACCACCAACAATTACATGGAGTTTTGGTGGACAAAAACTCGATGCTGGTCCTGGATGTCGCATAGAAAATGAAGATTACAACACTAAAATGATGTTGAGTGATACATCGAGGGTCAATAGTGGTAAATATACTGTGACAGCTGTCAATGATAGTGGTAAGGATGAAGCTGATGTTGAGGTGACAATATTGGATAAACCGGGTAAACCCGAAGGACCACTTGAAGTTAGTGATGTTCACAAAGAGGGTTGTAAGCTCAAGTGGAAGAAACCCAAGGATGATGGTGGTCTACCACTAACAGCTTATGTCCTGGAGAAGCAAGATTTGACAACTGGACGATGGGTACCATGCGGAACGGTTGATCCATCGGCCACAGAGCATGATGTTAAAGGTCTTGAACCAGGACACAAATACAATTTCCGAGTCAAAGCTGTCAATGAAGAAGGTAAGGGTATTAGACATATTGAATTTGAATTTATTTCATCTCATTCTTGACCTTTTCCATCCCCCATGCGTCCACCGCCGTCTTAGGGTTGATTCCAACCTTCAGGACTAAACGGTGAAAATGTCCTTTCTCTGGTTGTTTGTTTCGGTTTTACAATATTTTTACATTTCATTGATGATATAAGAATCAGCCTAGTGGGGCGCCGTTCCTAGGTAGAAAACGCAATTCCTTGACCCCTATTTCAGGAGGTCAAATATCCGGTTTCAGCACATTTTCAAGCGTAAGTCACTACCTTGACTCTACGTGGAGGCGGTAAATAGTTTCTAATACGGTCAGCAGTCACGTCTAGAGATAACCCAGTTACAGATATCTGATCCGTATCCAGCCCAGGTTCAGTGTCACTTGACACAGCTTTGAGCTTCTTCATGTTCTCCATCCAATGGTCAATCTCAGAAATTATGCCCATTACACAAGTAACCATTTGGAGATTTCACTTCGGGATTGCACCGTGATTTAAGGACTTAAAAGGGACTAAAAAGGGGATGTAAAATTTATTTTTATTTTATTTATTTATTTATTTATTTAATAATAACACTGCTTTTGAGCTGGTGCTCTTGAAAGCAAAAAAAAATACATGTATAAAGATATAAAGATTTGTCAGAAAGCTATACTAATAAGCGTCCACCGCTGTCTTAGCGTTGGTGACCAACCTCCAGAGCCAAACGGTGGAAATGCTCTTTCTCAGGTTGTATAATCCATCTGCATCATTAAAAAAAATCTTTCTGACGTTTTAAACAATTAAAAAAAAAGCAAATTAAGATGCCAAAAAGGTTTGGATAAGCCGCCGTTTCTCCTCTCTGGGAAGTTCATTCCAGAGAGTAATTCCCTCAACAAAGAGAGAATTGTGGAGAATGCGGCTCCCCGATCTGGGCACAACGAGACACGAAGACCTAACGGATGGACCCGGAAGAAGAAATTCAGCTAAATATTTAGGCTGACGAAATTTGAGAACACGAGATATGAAATCGACAGCTCGTGACTGCAGGAAGACTGGCAAGGTACTTCCCAAAACTCGGACGTAGTAAGGGGATACGTGATCAAAGGGATGGAGATTGAAAATATAGCGAATGCAATTATTAAAAGTAATAGTCAGCCGCCTCATAGAAGCTGCATCACAAGAAAAAAAGAGTTCAGCACCATAGGAAAAAAGGGGAAGGAGCAGGGCACGAACTAATAACATTCGAGTATCCTGAGGAGTGAAGTACTGATGCCTTCTAAGGGTATAAAGGGAAAAGTTAACTCTTTTACTTATGTAGGAGATATGGTCGTCCCAAGCCAAAGAATCATTGAAAATAATTCCAAGATTTTTGGCTTTATGGACGTAAGGTATAATCTCACCATTGAGATAAAGAGGAAGCGGATCAGGACGGTGTCTCCCACTTGTTATTAGCAAAGCCTGAGATTTACCCGGATTGAGAAGAAGATCATTATTCATGGCCCACTGAGAAACCAGATGAAGTATCTCATTCGCTTTATTAAAGCATGCATCAGGTGCTAGTGGATCACCGAAGCAATAGATCTGCAGATCATCTGCATAAAAATGAAAATTAACATTGTTTTTACTCAAAGTTGAAGCTAAATCGTTTATATAAATAGAAAAAAAGAGAGGGCCTAGTACTGATCCTTGACCAATACCCCTACAGAGTGACAAAGTTGCGGACATCTCACTGTTAAATTTAACAGAAAATTATTCTAAAATCGGTTATTAACTGGTTCATTACCGATGAAGACCGATGCAGACGGGTTCGAAATTACAATATCTTTCCAAAAAACCCAATGGAGAATGGTCAAATCCGGTCCCGGAATCGCCACGAACGGGACCTATGTCAATGGATAGACATTGGTATAAGTAACAACTTTTGTTCTAGGACCAATGTTCTAAACCATGGAGGAAAAATTCTAGAGCATAAAAACTATTTCTTAGAAGAAAGAATGGTCAAAAGTATATGGGCACCTGTTCACCTTTATCCAGAGATGAGAGTAGGCGCATTTTGGAGATACTGGTATAAGATTTAAAAAATCTCGGGACGCAGGACGATAAACGCTGGGAGTCCTTGTAAAAAGGCCTTTATCCTTCCGAAAAATCGCTGTTTTGACAACGAATTACTCAAGAACGACTAAAGCGATCTTGATGAAATTCGGTATAGGGTCAGTGTATTACTTAAACTTTTTATCCATGCATACCACCCCCTCCCCCAACCCTCCATCCTGGTAGCCCCCATACAAAATGAGAGCATTTTACTTTATAACTCCTTTCTGAGAAAAGGTATTTCCAACAATCCTCGCGAAGAACTTTTTGACCGATCTTGATTGAATGAAAAAATTGAATAAGTAATAACGTTAACAATAATTTTCTATATTTTTTTTATTTCATTATTCGCCTCATTAAGATCTGTTGGTACGTGAAAGAAAGAAACATATCCTCATTGTATAATCTAATTAGCAAAAGTGGTGATTTTTTTATATTGTAATTAAGGGTTTGGAGTTCCTTCTCAATTTATCTACAGAAGTTGTACTAATATACAATTCAGTGGATTAATAACAATTTGTGCAAAGGAATTCTTTCTATATTGGGACTTTCAGACAGGTGGGTGATGGGGTGGTATGCCAGTTAAAGAGTCTTGTCTAAGCTTTGTTCCCATATCGAATTTCAGCTTCACACAGAAAAATGGAAAATTCTTAAACAGAAACACCTAGGAATTTAATTTCAAATCCCATCCAATGAATGCCAATGCCCTAATTCTAAATCCTTGATCATTTAGTTTTAGTTGCAATTTACAAATCTGTAGACATTTTTCACTTTCCAGCTAATGCTGAACTTAAGTTCTCGATCTCTTAACTTGAAAGACCTAGGGATTCTAGCCCATTTCTTTCGCTCATAGATTCTAAACTTAAACGCCTCGGGGATTCACGTCCAATTTAAGTTCCCAGGATCTTATATATTCTTAAATTTAGAGTCAAAATTTTTCTGTGTGTTTGTACCTCTTCTCAGAAAGAAGTCGTAAAATAAAATGGCCTCATTTTGTATGGGGGCTACCAAAACGGAGGTTGGAGGGAGAGGGTGGTATGCATGAATAAAAAGTTTAAGTAATACAATGACCCTATACCGAATTTCATCAAGATCGCTTTAGTCGTTCTTACGTAATTTGTTGTCAAAACAGCGATATTTCAGAAGGACAAAGGCTTTTTTTAAAAGGACTCCCAGCGTTTATCGTCCTGGGTTCTGGCAATTTTTTAATCTTATATCAGTACCTACAAAATGCGCCTACTCTCGTTTGTGGCGATTCCGGGACCAGCGCCCATATAGTTTTGACCATTCTCCTTTAACCACATCGGTTATATAATCGGTTAACCAATGGGCCCTCCAAAGTAGTTAAACTTTCACCTTCAATAATTCAAAATGGCGAATTTTCCGGTCATAGGTATGTTTGGGCGAAATGTTCGCCTGGACTAGCTCTAAAACATATCCGAAAATCATTGAAAAAGCTTGGGCCAATTTTTTGCAAAATTGGAAAAACTTTGTTTTTCGGGAATGTTAATAATATGGGATGTAAAATTATTCAAAAATCGGTACTTAACCGGTTCATTACCGATTATGACCGATGCAGTCGGGTTCAAAATTTCAATATCTTTCCAAAAAATCCAAATTTAACCAAATCGGTTGAAAAACGGATCCTCCAAAGTAATTGAACTTTGACCTTCAATAATTCAAAATGGCGAATTTTCCGGTCATAGATATGTTTGGACGAAATGTTCGCCAGGACTAGCTCTAAGACATATCCAAAAATTATTGAAAAAGCTTGGGCCAATTTTTTGCAAAATTGGAAAAACCTCATTTTTAACCTATTTTTGAGGGATAGGGAACGTATGAAAGGGGAGGGGGGGAAATGAAGAGGTTGGGCACGAGATAATGTCATTTGAGGAAAGGTCACCGAAGACCGGAAGTCGATATCTCTTACCGTTTAAGCTCCAGAACAGTGCAAAGTTGAAAAAAAGTCGATTATATAACTGCTCTCTCTTTGAGTTCGAGCAGTAAAATTAGGGAATCCGCTGCCTATTCCAGCATTGATATCATAAAAAGATTTGAGAAGAAGATTCTGCGAATGATCGTCGATGCACTGTGGTACGTGCCGAATTCTTTAATCAAAAATAATCTGCAAGTTCTCACTGTCCAGGAAGAAATACGACAATATGCTGTTAAACATAGAGAGAGATTGCTGGATCACTCCAATGCACTTGCGAGGAATTTGCTGTTTTTCAAGGCCAAAAGAAGACTCAAAAGGAAAAGGGTGATGGACTTTGCCAATTTGTAAAAGTTTGTTGTTTTTTTTCTACACGTGTGTTGGGTATTCCATTGGGCATATCTTCTCCTTAGGTCCATTCGATCGTGTTTCTCCATTTGTTGATGGAGTTGTTGGGTGGTTTTATTTATGGTACTCCAGGGTGTCTTTTATGCCTACTTGTTCGGGGTTCGTCTGCCCGGGTTCGTGGTTTGCTGGTGCAAAAGTCTCTCTCAGATATTCTGTACAGAACTCTCTTCTACCGAGCAGTCATTCTGTACAACGAGACACCCAGAAAAGTTAAAGCATCTTTTTTCTTCCTTTGATTGTAAAGGGGGCAATCCTATTTTCAGTTAATAAATTATAATTATTATTATTATTTGACTTACAATATGTCTTTGTTATTCTCTACTATTTCTAGGTGAATCTCCACCATTGGAAACTGAAGGTAGTATCCTGGCAAAGAATCCCTATGATGCACCAGCAGCTCCAGGTCTTCCAGATATTGTCGATTGGTCCGAAAATATGGTTAAATTGAAGTGGGAACCACCAATACGTGATGGTGGTGCCCCCATAACAGGCTATCAAATTGAGGTTATGGACAAAGATTCAGGACAATTTGTTAAGGCTGTCGATGTACCAGGAAATAAATGTGAAGGTGTTGTACCTAAACTTGAAGAAGGTCAAGCCTATAAATTCCGGATACGAGCTGTCAATAAAGCTGGTCCGAGTGATCCGAGTGAATCAACAAATTGGCATACAGCAAAGGCAAGATTCCTCAAACCACGCATTGATCGTACAAATCTCAATCCAATAACTGTTAAAGCTGGCCTTGGTACAGCACTCGATGTCAATATTATTGGTGAACCACCACCAAAGGTAACATGGCTGTTTGGGGACAAAGAAGTTGAAACTGATGCCAATTTGCGAATTGATAATGTTGACTACAACACCAAATTCTTCATAATGCGCGCCAAGAGGGCACAGAGTGGCAAATACACCATTATTGCCAAGAATGAAGTGAGTATCTCTTTTTTTTTGTTTGGAATTGAATAAACTAGCAGTAAAAAGTCAAATTTGGTCAGCTAAAAATTCGAAATGATCAGTAAACAATAAAAAAATGGTCAGTAAAAAATAAAAAAAAAGAGCAGTACTTTATTAAAAGCGGTCAGTAAAAAATGAAAAGTTGTCAGCAAAAAATTAAACATGATCAGTAAAAAGTAAAAGATGATCAATAAAAAACAAAAAGTGGTCAGTAGAAAATAAAAAGTGGTCAGCAAAAAATTAAAAATGATCAGTAAAAATATTTAAAAAAGCAGCAAAAAATTAAAAATAAGCAGTGAAAAAAAATTGTCAGTAAAAAACAAAAAATGGTTAGCAAAAAATTAAAAAGTGATCAGTGAAAAATAAAAAATGGCCAGTAAAAAATTAAAATTGAGCAGTAAAAAATAAAATTTGATCAGTAGAAAATCAAAAGTGGTCACTAGAAAATAAAAAGTGGTCAGTGGAAAATAAAAAGTTGTCAGTAAAAAGTAAAAAAAAATAGCAGTTAATAATAAAATGTGGTTAGTAAAAGATAAAAAGTGTCGAGTAAGAAACCAAAAATGGTCAGTGAAAAAATAAAATTTGATCAGTAAAAAATAAAAAGTGATCAGTAAAAAATAAAGTGATCAGTAAAAAATAAAGTGATCAGTAAAAAATTAAAAATGAGCAGTAATTTTCTTCATTTTCAAGTGAAATTTCGCACATCTTGAGCCTAAAGGAGACTTTAATAGGGTGTCAAGTATGAGGCCAATATCTCTCATAGTTACCAAGGGTTTGCGAAATCTTTGTTTTTTTCCATTTCGTTTTTTTTCCAATTTATCTTTGGAATCTTTGTCTTCGGTAACCTTTCCCAAGGAGCATTTATCGCCATAAATGAGTAGAGATGTCTGATATCTATACGAAAATGATGGCGAAGACTTTACAAATTTCGTCTATATAACCGCATAAAACAGGCCCATATTCGGGTGAATGGGGAATTTTTATAGCCGAAATATAACAATTTTTTATTTCAGAGTTAATCAAGTCATCGTGTACGGTAAAATGTATTGATTATGACTAAATATAATATAATCACCCTGTAATGTCAGTATTATAACTACCGGCTGAAGAGCTGTCATTTCTTTGGAATTTTTCTATAAAACTTACTCAAATACTTTCCTCGAATCAATTATTATTTGTCCTCATCAATTCAGTGACATTTTGTATGCCTCGTGCACTTTTATAGCGTATGAAACTTTAATGCAATGAGTATTTTCCGTTAGAGGATACAATTTTAGTGAACAATATAACATTTCCGACTTGAAATTCGTAATAGAAAGCTGGGAAATTAAAGAAAAGAAAATTGTGTGGTTTTATTGCTTTTCCAGCATATCATTAAAAAAAAAATGATAGATCTCAGGTTTTTATTGAGTCTATTGATAGAATACATCACTTGCAACACAATTCTGGACAAATATCGGTGCTCGTCAATGTTTTTTGCATACTTTTTCCATTAAATTGAGTTTGCCATCACCTATTTTCTGTAATTTTCCACGCCATAATCCTATTTTAGTTCCGATAAAATAAAATTAAGATATTATAACCTGATAGAGCAAGAAATGCGGAAGAAAATACGTCTTTACACATTTTTGTTATTTTATCTACATTATGTCGTACAGTATATTTACAATTCAGGTTCTTTACAACAATAATGTAACTACACAACATTAAGTGTCAAAACAGGACAATTTTATGATTTTGGTGAACTTTTTCGATATTTCTGGGCACATTTTCTGCAACTCAGTTTTACAACAAATGATTAGAAAAGTGTGTTCTAACGCTTTCATTCCCGCTATACACTGCAATTAAAGAAAGATATTTTTAGCAAACAAACACAGTATTAATTGACTATTTATCCGTGAATTTTCCTTATCTTCCTAAATTTTATCACTTCTAACTCAGTACTCCACTCTAATGCTGGCATTGGTGCACTTTCATACTCTAATTTTGTGAAACACATCACTTTTTTCACAAATTTAAACTCAGAGATGTATCTCTGATTAGTAAATAAAGCAGATTTTGACAAACTGGCAGTGTTATATAAAAAGAACACAAGTTGGACATAACTTGTCTCCTTTACGGAACAAATGTAACTAAAATATATCAAAACATGATGTTCATACAATTTAACCACATTATGTGAATATAACACCAAGAATATGTAAAGTAATTATACTTTCGATATTTTCGACATAGATTTACACATTTTCACTCAAAAATGGATTATATTATGACTTATTTATGGATTATAAAAACATGTAGTCATAATTTTAAGGGGAAATACCAATATATTAACTCGAATTTATCAAATAAAACGTATTGTTTATATTAATAGAAAATAACTGATATTTTCTATACATTTTTTAGTTAAGTTATTTTTATAGCATACAACGCACATAATTTTCAGATAATATACCTTCATAATGTTCATACATTATAGTTTTTAGTAATAGCTTGATTACGTTGAAAATATGTTGGTTAAATTTGAGACATACATTATTTAGATATCAAATGCCGCTTGGGTAGTATTGAAATTGCTCGACGGCTTCCACTTTCTTTGCGATTGTGGTACTTGTCCTCGCTCTCTTCATTATGGATCACAATTATCACAACTACTCAATAAAGTTTGCCAAATAATTATGCCAACATTTCGTATCACGTACTAAAAAACATAACCCAACTTAAAATCAGTGTTTTGAAATCAACGGTCGATAAATTGTGGACTATAGAGCGATGGCTTATAGCGGGACTCTACTGTAAATAAGATCTACAGATAACAGGCTACTAATTTGCAAAAAGAAAAATTTAAAAAGTAATTTTTTATCGTTTTTTTTTGCACCGGTTTCTCGAACATACGTGAGACAACAAACTTTTGACACCCACTGTATCTACTAATCAATTCGATGATTTTACTGACCAAATTTAACTTTTTACTGACAAATTTTTTTTACTGATTATTTCAAATTATTTGCTGATCAAATTTGATTTTCTGCTGACGACTTTTGACTTTTTACTGACCATTTGTTTTTTGTCTTTTTTTTTGGACTTTCCTTGGGTAACTTGATTAAATCTTTGGGATTTGTTTTTGAAATACTTATAGGTTGGTGAGGATCGTGCTGAAGTTGAAATAACAGTCCTGGGTAAACCATCGAAACCCAAAGGACCTCTCGATGTATCCGATGTGACAAAACATGGATGCAAACTAAAATGGAAGAAACCAGAGGATGATGGTGGTGTACCGATTGAATATTACGAAATTGAAAAGTTGGATCCATTGACAGGTCAATGGATACCATGTGCCAAGAGTACCGAACCTGAAGCAAATATAACAGGACTACAGGAAGGTAAACCCTATAAATTCCGTGTAAAAGCAGTCAATAAGGAAGGTGATTCGGAACCACTGGAAACAGAGGGTACTATCATAGCTAAAAATCCATTTGATGAACCTGGTAAACCAGGTAAACCCCAACCACAGGATTGGGGAGCGGACTTTGTTGATTTGGAATGGACACCACCAAAAGATGATGGTGGTGCTCCAATACAGAAATATGTTATTCAAAAGAGAGATAAGGCTGGTCGTGCCTGGACAGATGCAGCAACTGTTCCCGGTGATAGGACAAAAGCAACAGTTCCAAATCTCGAAGAAGGACACGAATATGAATTTCGTGTTGTGGCTGTCAATAAGGCTGGACCAGGTGAACCATCTGATGCATCACGATCAATTGTTGCCAAACCCCGTCATCTGGCACCACGAATTGATAGAAAGAATCTGCAGAAGAAGGTTGTACGCAGTGGACAGATGCTGCGAATGGAAGCTGATGTAACTGGTGAACCACCACCAAAAATCGTTTGGACACTCAAAGATCAACCACTCAAAACGGGTGATCGACTGAAAATTGACTCAGAAGACTACAAAACTACATTTATAATGCAGAAATGCGTGAGAGCTGATACGGGAACATATGTGGTTACTGCAACCAATGATTCAGGTAAGAATACACTTCCTTTTTGAATTTGTTATCTATCCAAGTGGCAAAATAATCGTAAGTTAACGTTATTCGCACGTCAGTAAAAAGGCAAATACACATTAAACTGACGTAAGAGTTGCGAAAACGTAAATTTTCCCAAAAAACTCGCGTCACGTAAGTTTACTAACGAAAAACTTACGTGTTTCTCACGTCAGTTGAAGTGAGTTGAAAATGTCAAATTTGAGGTTATGTGAAATAAGTTTTGCGTGGACTATAAATTAGATTTATTTTTCTTTTGTATTTCCTCAATAATATTGCATTACAGTAACTTCTGCAACAAATTCCATTTATTTCACAATAAATGACATTGATATCGCACGTTTATTACTACAACGACGTATCTCGGTTTTTGTCGATTTTGAGTTATTATTGTTTTATAATAGGAAATTTATTAAATATTCATTATATGTAATAATCTCAACAACTTTGTTAGAAATATTTTTAATAATTTCAATTATTTGTCAAGCCTGCAAAATAAAAGTAGCGAACAAGTGGCGTATGATTATTTACCTGGAGGCCTTTAGTGTCACAATGGCATTTTTCGTGGAATTATACGCTACTATTCCACTGATGATAAATCCTACGCCACTGTATCACTAAATGGCGTTAATTTTTTTTGACATTTAGTGTAGTTGCGTGTAGTTATTTGGTTTACAGAGAAAAGTCGCAAAGATTTTGTGAATAATATTATGATTTATTGTGATTAATCTTTAAAAAAATGGGATTGCTAAATAAAAGATGACAAAGCGTCCCAGCTTTGCGAAATGCTCGAATTCACGAGAAAGTCTTCTTCGTTAGCATATTTTTTGTACGCACATAGGGTTACTGAAGATTTAATCGTGTTTATAGACAATGAGAAAGCCATTAAGAAATTATTTAACCCATTCCTTACCATGGTATTATACATCATACGCAAACTGAGTGATTTTAGATGATTTATTCTTGGGTAATTGTTATCTGAATTGCTGTTGGGAATGAATTTTTAGCTACTTTAGTCCTTCAATTAATTGGAAATACATTTTGTTGTTCTTTTCTCGCTTTGTGGAAATTCATGCAAAATTTTTGCACAAAATGGCGGATGAAAAATTTGGCATCCCGTCGAATTTGTTCAAATTGGCCTTCAGTCTCTTTCCTAATTTGATTTCCGGTTGCCAATTTGTGTTCTTGGATAGTTACTCTATCCAAAATCAATGGAGTTTGCAAAGAATTAATGTAAAGAATTTAAATTCAGTGACCGTTAAGACGTGTCTTTGACAGTGGCTCCCCGCGCCACCATAATGGATAAAAATTCTTTCTTTTTAAGAAAAAGTGCGAAAAACAATTTTATCATTAATTTTTAAAACAGAGCTATTACCGTTACTTTCCCAATCCATCACCGATTGTGACCGATGCAGTCGGATTCAGAATTTCAATACCTTTCCAAAAAATCCAAATTTAACCAATTCGGTTGAAAAATGAGACTTCCAAAGAAGTTGACTTTTGACCTTCAATAATTCAAAATGGCGAATTTTCCGGACATAAGTATATTTGGGCGAAATGTTCGCCAGGACTAGCTCTAAAACATATCCGAAAATCATTGAAAAAGCTTGGGCCAATTTAGAGAAAAATCGAAAAACATTTTTCTTAGGGAATATTACTAAAAAGGGGATGTAAAATTATTCTAAAATCGGTTATTAACCGATTCATTACCGATGATGATCGATGCAGACGGGTTCGAAATTACAATATCTTTCCAAAAAATCCAAATTTAACCAAATCGGTTGAAAAACGGATCCTCCAAAGTGATTGAACTTTGGCCTTCAATAATTCAAAATGGCGAATTTTCCGGTCATAGATATGTTTGGACGAAATGTTCGCCAGGACTAGCTCTAAGACATATCCAAAAATCATTGAAAAAGCTTGGGCCAATTTTTTGCAAAATTGGAAAAACCTCATTTTTGACCTAATTTTGAGGAATAGGGAACGTATGAAAGGGGAGGGGGGAAAATAAAGAGGTTGGGCACGAGATAATGTCATTTGAGGAAAGGTCACCGAAGACCGGAAGTCGATATCTCTTACCGTTTAAGCTCCAGAACAGTGCAAAGTTGAAAAAAAAGTCGATTATATAACTGCTCTCTCTTTGAGTTCGAGCAGTAAAAGTACTGCTAAATCGTACGATAAAGCGCGTGACGGTGATCACAATTGCTGTTCTGAAAAACGCTACAGGCAGACCTAGGATATCCACTCAGAGGGTTTATAACAGCATTGTAAGTATCTCTGATAGTGACCGAATGATGTCTGCATTATAAATTGAAAGACAGTTGGTTGATGAAGAGGCACAGGTCCCTGTTACAAAAACAAGCCCATTTTGAAAGAAAATGGTAAGAATATTTAGGTGACTCAGAATATTCCATTGGTAAACAAGATCAATCTGAATAAAAGATTGTAGATTTACTTGAAACATGTTAAACAAGTAAAACTACAACCTTTTATCCAGATTAAACTACCTAACCAATAGAATATTGCTTGTCACCCAGATATTGTGACCATTTTCATTTAATATGGGCTTGTTTTTGTAACAGTAGGGACCTGTGTCCTTTCAGCAACCAACTGACTGCGAATTTTTGAAGTAGACATCATAGAGTCACTATCAGAGATACTTATAATGCTGTTATCGACCCTCTGAGTCGAAACCCTAGGTCTACCAGTGGCGTTTTTTAGATGTAGTCGTACCTAATCATCAGATATTTTGACGATTTTATGTATATTTTGTAGAGATTTTCCATTAATTTAAACAATAGACGACGAAGATTCATTCCGACAGTATTTCTGGACGATTTCCCACCTTTTAACTTTTTGTAAATTTGGCATTTTTAACCTAAATTAGAAATTATCAAAAAACAGATTATTTCTTCTCTTCTATAATTACTTTAATATACATATATTTACAATTAACAACTTTAAGAAATGTACAAACCCACCATTTGCCTCTCAAATGACATAAACACAAAATGTAACCGGTTTACATAAAGTTGGTTGCACGTTTTCACCATTTTGAATTAGTTTTTTTAATGAGGCAACAAACTTTTGATTTTTCAAAAATTACCAACTTTTGGAAAACAATAATTTTTTATATGAAATAAAATTAATTATTATTTTTTAAATAAAGTAAAGTATCCTCTATTCGACCGCCTCTCTATTCGACCACCATAGGTTCCTCAGGTCGACCAGGCGAAATATTTGTTCAAATTATTTACATTTGCAATAATATTTGGCGAATAGTTTAACATCATAGGGTCAATTATTTCATAATTAATACAAATCAGTGAAAATTTCATAGAAATTGACCATAGAACACTGAAAAAAGCACTTTTCCGAAGCGTTAAAAGTATTTCTTAGATAAAAATTCGCGATTTTTCATCAATTTATGGCATTCTTATTGATATTCTTAATTGTTTTCTTAAGGAATTATTTCAATTATTATTCTTACAGATTACTTGAGAATTCAAATTTTGAGTCTAATCGCAAGTTTAGGACTTTATCTTTATTCTGTGCAAAAATTTTAGTTCCACGATTAAGTTAAATATTAAATTTAAGGTCTTAAAATTGAATGTGCATTTCAAATATAATGTTCCTCAATTCGACCTGTCGACGAATCATAGGAAGTGGAGTTTTTTCAGTTAAATGATTTACTACTTTTAAATAAATTCATAAAACTGAGTTTTCCTATTTTATATTAATGATTGACTTAATTTTAAGCGTTATTCATGAAGTGTTAGAAAGCCAAAGTTAAATGCATGACTTTATAGTTTTGTGGTTTATTTAATTTCTTAGAAAAAATGGGTGGTCGAGTAGAGGAACCCCAGGCGGTCGAGTAAAGGCACTCTGATATCAGAGTGGTCGAGTAGAGGAACACATCGCATTTTTAAAACAGTTTAATTTTTTTGTAATTTAAAATTATATTATGTCTAAATGAAGTTCCCCATAAGATAGATAAGGATCTATTCTATAGTTTTAGATAAAAACCCTATCAAAAAAGACAAATTATAACTGTTTTTTCATAAGTTTTTTACAAAACATCTCCTTAAGTGGTCGACATAAGGTCCTTTACCTTACATAAATAAAATCTACGGATTACAAGCAAATAATTTGCAAAAAGAAAAATTCGAAAAAGTAATTCTTTCTATCATTTTTTGCACCTGGTTTCCCGATCATACGTGAGGCAACAAACTTTTGGCACGTACTGTATGTATCGATAGAGGACCCTCCGGTGATGACCAGTGAACCAAAAGCTCTGGGCAAGATTGAAGAAGTGTTTTTCTTCGTGAAGTTACTTCAAATCCACTGGGCATCACCGGAGAGTTCTCTATCGATTTTCCCAATGATCAGTACCACTCTGACTCATTGGCATAGGTCCTGGGGTGACATGATAACTTATTTTCGATACTATCGACTGTCGATTCTGAAAAATTTAAACGATAGCAGGACTTCCTGGAACTAATATAGATATTTATCAACAGTCACATTCTTTTAAGAATGTCACAACCAATGGCCCAATAATGCGTAAAAAGTCGACATTCGCTTAATCTAGCAGATATAGATTTATCGATACTATCGATTCGATAGTGTCGAAAAGTTATCATTCAACCCCTGTTCGTGGTGATTCCGGGACCGGATTTGACCATTCTCCTTTACAATGAAGGAATCGTACCTCTAAAAGCTGATCGAGGCTTATCACTGGCTTTTGTCTGTGTTGAATTCTATGTTTTGTGCTAATATTTGCATCTGTTCTCTTAACTTCACAGGAAAGGATCAGGTTGAGGTTGAAGTTCAGGTGCTCAGTAAACCGTCAAAGCCCAAAGGACCCCTAAAGGTTAGTGATGTCACTGCACAAGGGTGCAATCTTAAATGGGATAAACCAGAAGATGATGGTGGTGAACCAATTGATCATTATGTTGTTGAACGTATGGATACGGAATCTGGTCGTTGGGTACCAGTAACCACGTCAAAGACACCCGAAGCTGATGTAACAGGTCTCAATGAGGGTAAAGATTATCTATTTAGGGTTAAAGCTGTCAATGCTGAGGGTGAAAGTGAACCACTTGAGACTGAAGCTGCAATTACAGCTAAGAATCCCTATGATGTAGCTGATACACCTGGTAAGCCAGAATTTAAGGATTGGAGCAAAAATCATGCTGATCTTAAGTGGACACCACCAAAGGAAGATGGTGGTGCTCCTATCACGGGATACATTGTTGAAAAGAAGGATCCATTTAGTGGTAAATGGCAGAAAGTTGTTGAGACAAAGGGACCAAAGTGTGAAGCTAGAGTACCAGATTTGGTTGAAGGTGAAAAGTACCAATTTCGTGTTAAGGCTGTCAATAAGGCTGGACCAAGTAAACCAAGTCAAGCATCAGAAGTACTAACTGCCAAAGATCGTTTTGCCGCACCCAAAATTGATCGGACTAATCTTAAGGATTTGACCGTTAAAGCTGGTCAACATATTAAATTGGACGTAAAGGTGACAGGTGAACCACCACCAAAGAAAGCCTGGTATCTCAATAAGGCCAGACTGGAACCGAGTTCAGAGGTAACAGTTGAAGTTGAAGATTACCGGACTAAACTCTATATTCCCGTTGCTGCTAGATGTCATTCGGGAAAATTAGTGATTAAGGCTGAAAATGAATCGGGCAAGGATGAAGCATCAATTGATGTTATTGTCCTGGATAGGCCATCGAAGCCCGAAGGTCCACTTAAGGTGTCGGATGTCCATAAGGAGGGATGCACCCTCAAATGGAATCCACCACTTGATGATGGTGGTGCACCTGTTGAGCAGTATGTTGTGGAGAAACAGGATACAGAAACAGGACGCTGGGTACCTGTTGGTAGGTGTAAAGAACCCAAAATGGAAGTTGGCAATTTGGTACCTGGTCAGGAGTACAAATTCCGCGTGAGTGCAGTTAATGCTGAAGGTGAGAGTGAACCATTGGAGACAGATCATTCAATTATTGCCAAAAATCCATTTGATGCACCCGGAACACCCGGACAACCCGAACCAACGGATTGGGATAAGGATCATGTTGATCTGAAGTGGACACCACCAGATTCAGATGGTGGATCACCAATAACTGGGTAAGTTCAGATTCAATTTACCCTAAATATTTACTCTCCTTTGAGTCAGTCGCTTCTGTTGGATCTTTGTAGTCTTGTTCCTCAATCTTTGAAGGTCCAAATTCATGATGAATTCAACTTGTATTGTGGGTCATCTCTCTCTTTGATTCTTTAAATTTCAATCTTATTCAGATTCTTTACATAACGTCAATTACAATGATCTTTCCTCAGTTTCTAGGACTCAGTTTGATGATTTAGGACATTGAATGTCTTCTCGAACTGGGTTATTTTTTATGGCAATTTTGTTATCAAGGGTGACTTCAATGTCAATCTCATTCCAAAATCTTCTCTAGCCAAGAAGTTCTTGGCTTCTCTTTCACTTATATATCACTTTTCTTTCAGTCCATCCAAATCCTTGATATTTTGGTTTAAATACAAAATTTGTATAATTTCACGAATTTGATTCAAGATAACTGAATGGCGTCCCCCAACTTTAGCTCTAAATCGAATTTGCATGCACTCCGAGTTAGCTCACATTAAGAATCCCACCTACGTAAGCCAGTTAGGATTATCTGTCCCTGGTATTTTCAAATGCATAAATAGTATTTATGGAATACTGACAATTCATTTGCAAACAGAAAAAAAATTTAAGAAAGTATTTTTTTTATTATTGTTTCAACCTGATTCCTCGAGTATAACTTTCTGAAGATTTTTTTGGCCGATACAGTACTTATGAAGTGTTAAATTAATTATTGCACTCGTACATTTGGTCTCATACAGACTTTCCAACACAGTTTCAATAAATTATAAACGATAATACAGTGCCCGCTCTCTAATCCAGATCGGCATAATCCGGACGGGTTATCGACGGTTACATTTCAAATAATTTTGAGGTCATGTAGGTATGCATATGTGTTCAGCTATAAAAATGTGATGTTTTTGTTTAATAAATGAAGTATAATACGCTGCTGGCAATAATCATAGCTCCACTTTTTCATATTGGAAAAACTTTGAAAAAAAAAATTGTTGGAAAAAAATAAAAAAAATAATTTAAAGGTATTTTCAAACCGATATGAAAAATTGCCATTTGAATTTCATACCGTTAGAACTGTGACTATTGCTGAACAATGCTGACTGCTTAGTCTCATCATGTCCTGTTGATTTCGTCGCAAACCAGAATACCAAGTGACTAAGGGGGTCTTTAGAATACTGGAACAAAAAATTATCAAAAAGAAGTTTTTTGCAGTTTGATGAACAGAAGGTGTTTTACCTAATTTAAGTGGTACAAAATTATTTTTTTCGAATAAAATAATTGATAGGTCTTGTCTTAACTTGTTTTCTGTCTGAAAAAATAATTTTAAACCACTTAAATGACGTAAAACAACTTCTACTCATCAAACCGCAATAAGCTTCTTTTTGATAATTTTTTATTTCAGTATTATGAAGACCACCTTAGTCACTTGGAATTCTGTTTTGGGGTAAAATCAACGGAACATGATAAGACTAAGCAGTCAGCATTGTTTTACATCAAATTTCGGTAGAAAAATTGATTTTTCCGACTGTAACACGTAAAATTGCACACTTTTGCCTCTAACAAAAGAAGATTTTTAGCCCTGGGAGTGGTTTAAAATGCATATATGTCGGCTGTATGGACAAATTCGGATGAAAGGTGATAGGATCTTGTCATTTTATGGAAATTTTTTGGTTGTCAATTTCCATCCCATTCAAGACCTTTATTAATCCCTTATTTTTGTTCATTAAACATTTTTCTTACAAAATTTCAACAAAATTCATGAAAAACTTTATTAAAATGATTCTAATTAGCTTAATAAAGTTATTAATTAAATTACTAAAAGATATTTACCTTCACTGATTGAAAATAAATACCCTGGAGCCAATTTTATTGAGTGGAGCTATAATTATTGCCACCCGAAAATCGCCATTTTGATAAAGATTCTATCACAATACTCACTATTCTAACGGTATAAAATTCAAATGGCAATTTTTCATATCGGTTTGAAAATACCTTCAAATGATTTTTTTTTTCCAAAAAATTTTTTTTTCAAAGTTTTTCCAATATGAAAAAGTGTAGCTATGATTACTGCCAGCAGTGTAGCATAGAATTCTCTAATTATGTCATATTAATCTTCTTTAAAACTTTTATTCTAAATCTACCAAAAAAAAAACTTGTAGGGGAAGTACTCATAATTTTGGACAGTCTGCTTATAAGCATCGATGTTCCAAGTTTGAAGTGCGATATTTTCAATACTATTTGACATTTCTTGTTACTCTCTTTTCAGAAGGGTTGTTTAGAAACTTAGCAAGCTATTTATCGTCTTATTTTTATTAAAATTAGTTTTAATACGTTTAAAAATGAATTGATATGTAGAGGTGAATTTGGCTCTTATTTTGGACAACTTGTTTATTAATTTCGCCAACTTGGCTGTAAATTTGGACAGCTAATCCGCCTCAACAGGATGCCCATTGTTCTTCATTTGATGAACCAATCTTACCAAGTCCTGTTCCTGTTCATGTAAGGGAATCGTAGAATGTCACAGAAGCCCGGAAACTTTCCATATCATTCATTAAAGTGAGTTGACTTCGATACTCCAAGTACGTGCGGATTCGCTCATTCCCTGACCTTTCCGGGAGCCTTTCAAGGCATTTCTCGCTACATCTCTTTCGTAGAGATGATGCTCCTTTGTTTCTCCAGGCATTTGTCCAACCTAGTCATCACAAAAGCTAAAACTTCACGAAATTTCGTGAGAAAAACACCTGTCCAAAATAAGAATCATCACCTCACTGGTGAATGTCTTAAAAAATTTTCTATTTTTCACACGAAAAATCTAATTTACAAAGCATATCTCACTTTAGATCAAATGTAAAAATCATCATTAACGTGCATCAACACAATATACAATGAATATTCAATAATATCACTCAAGAAAAGCGAGGAAACATTATTAGTCCTTCACCACAGATAAATAAGACTAAAGTATAAACACGAAGTTCCGTCATATTTCTCGCAAGCAATTGCTCA
The DNA here is from genome assembly GCF_024763615.1 of Phlebotomus papatasi. Classification (NCBI taxonomy): domain Eukaryota; kingdom Metazoa; phylum Arthropoda; class Insecta; order Diptera; family Psychodidae; genus Phlebotomus; species Phlebotomus papatasi. The sequence goes on along the minus strand of NC_077226.1, from coordinate 4,409,164 downwards.
CACTGAATTTTCAACAAAGCAATTTCAACTCAAATCATATTCAAATTTTAACGTATTTAGTGTTAAAATCTTCCAAAAAGAACAAATATTTAGATAGAATTCATTATTCATCAAATATTGGAATAAAAATCCATCATTTTAATCAATTTATTTTTAGTGTCCAATGTTATCCTCAAAGTGTCCAAAATAAGAAACTGGACAAAATTATGAGCATTTCCCCTATTATATTTGCAAGACGTTGAACAAATTCAAAAAAATCATCCGGATAACTAAGCGGACATCTGTCATATTGTCTCCCAATCAGCCGGATTACAAAGCGGGCACTGTACATTATTTAGAGATTCTTTTTCTCAAAAATAGCTTCACTGGTCTCGCAGAAAAACCATAAAAAGAAATTATGTTGCTCGTAAAACACAGATAATATTAAAATATTGTTAGTATTCAAAATTATCTTCCGCTAAAAATTCAAAATATAAGCAAAATAAAAAAATATACGTGAAAATAAATTCCTAAAGACTTTTTTAAGTTTTCTTAATTAGATTTTTAATAATAGGGGAGACCGGGGAGGTTTGGGACACTTTTACATGTTTTGACTTTGAGACACTAACGTATGGCCAGTGAAATCTGCACAAAGTTCAAACACAATTTTCTAATATTTGTACATAGTTTTATTATAACTTTTTTACATGTTTTGAAAGGTATATGTATGAACTTATTTCAGGAAAAAATCCGGTCCAAACCGATGAACTTACCGGCACATTCGGGGAACTTCCGCCATTGATGTCGAAAATGAAGATGTTGGCATCATCTTCAACTCTCGTTTTATTTTTCCCTTCAGCGTGATTTCGGTTTTGGGTCGAAAGTTTCGGGCATACACCTTTCACTTAATATTAGCCCAAAATGATTTAATAGGCCTCAATTGGGGGACGTTAGGGGGAGCTTTCTCCCTTCTTGACAACAGGTATGTCAAGTTCCTCCAATGCGTTCATTGTCTTCCTTGAGTAATGGCTGGGTGCTAGGTCTGGCCAGAAGGTCACATTGTCCCTTCGATGATACTTATTGATGAAAGCTTCCAGCTTAGGCAAGCAATCTCTGATATAGACGTCAGAATTTTGCGTTAGACTCTTTGTGAGGAACGCGGGCTCAGACATTCCAGCAGCACTGATTGCAAGCCACAAAAGGATCTTTTTCGGGCACTTAGTATGCAAAATGTACTTATCTTTCTTGTCTACATTGTCGTCACGTACATAATAATACTGCCCCTGCCACTTATTAGCATCCATGGTGAAATAGAACTCATCGTCCATGACACAAACAAAGTTGTTCTGAACGTGAAAAACATTTTGGATCAAAAGAGACAAACGAATTTTCTGAGTCTTTTCCTGAGTTTCTGAGACAGCTGGCTTCGGTTTTCTGGTTCTCCTCTTGATTACCATAGACTCCAGATACTTCTTCACCGTTTTGTTTTGCTACATTCAAGTTTGTTACCAAGCTCACGGTACGACTTTGCAACTTTATTGGATGTTAATTTGCAAGTCGAGCCCGCATCTTCGATTGACTAAGGGTGCTAAAATTTCCAGATCCCTTAGCTCGTGTAGTGATTTTTCGCTTCCCATAGTTCGACAGGATGCTATAAATACTCCTTCGCGATATTCCCATAGTCACAAAATGTTTTACGACTTCAGATTTATTCAATCTGGGATGACTGTCCTGAAAATTACAAACTAATTTTCGTCTATATTCTTCAGTATTATTTGTGGGAGCCATATTTCCTAACTAAATAGCAAAACTTTTATGTCATGTTAAGAACACATCTGGCAACACTGTAAAGTGGTATAAAAGTGACTGGTATACATTTTATTTTTTTTAAGCCTTCAAACTTTTGTGCAGATTTCACTGGCCATACATTATTCCAAAAAAATCACGATAGCGTATCATAATTTTATGCGATCTATATGATACTTATGGGTATTGACTTTTTAAAAACTACTCGATAGAACTTGGAAAACAACTGAGTTTTCTTGGAGAAGATAAAACATTTAAATTGACGCTTTGTCCTAAACCTCCCCGATGTGGGACAGTATGGGATGCATTTTTTCGTTAATTAATTTTAAATACCAGATTAAAAATATTTCTGATAGAAATAAAAATGTTTCATCTTTTATTTCATACTTAGAAATTAATATTAATTTTATTTGTACAGTAGAGTCATTTATTGTCAATTAATTATTTAAAGTATTTTCTTCTTATTTTTCATCTACCTCTCTTTGCTTTATTATTCTTAATATTGATTTCATGATCATCAAATTCCTCAGGCGAGTAGATTATCTTAACACTTTTGGTTTTGAACTCATTGACGGATTCCTGTTTGATTTTACGACAACTGCATGGTACCTGTTTTTTCCTTATTTCTCTGAATAAGCTCTCGCCCAAGCAGCATTTTTTCTTAAAATAGTCTTGTAGAATTCCCTAAGAAAGGCACTATAGAACCAAAAATCTATTTATTTACTTATAACGCTCTTGGTTCTATCACTGAGATTACTATGAGTAAAGTGGCGCACTCTTAAAGATCTTAAGAGCTGCTATGGGAATTTCAACAGAAAATTTTCACTTTAAGTCTTTTAAAAGTGCACTAAAAGACTTGTCTAATACTTGGTTCTATAAGGCAGCTATTTTGCTTCTTGGGCGTCTTGCCTTTTCTCGAGAACTTGTGAGAATTGTAGAGGATATTGCTCGAAAAATTTTCGAGAAAACAGTTTTTAGCGGGATTGGTCAAGGGTTGAATATCCTCTGGAGACTAAATTATTGATTCCCAAGACATTGATGGTTTAATTGTCCCTGTAGACAACTGCTCAACTGGTAAAGTTTGCACAATATGAAGATTTCCAGTGGAAACTGGGCATTACTCTCCATTTTGACAATAAAAAATTGCACGGCACCTACAATCCTGTCAAAAATCAACGTCCCATTCATCCCCATTCAGGTGTCTCAAACATCCCCACGTGTAGTTTTGGTATTTAAAACTTTTCAGTAAAAAGCAAGAGCGTATAATCTCTGAAACTTTTATTAAAATATCTTCCCAGATTAAACTGCTACCTAATGAGATAAAAAAGTTTAGATTATATGTCGCTGATATAAAATACAAAGAGGAAAACTGAGACGTCAAAATATACAATTTCTATCATTTTTTAAAAAAGTGTTCATAGAAATAAAACAATGAAACTGAGGATATCCATTCTTTTAGTCAAGATACATCTTAATATTGTTTACGATTGAGTAATGGTTAAATCCCATTTATTTAAAAAAAAAATAATAATGAGAAAGTCGCCTCGTCGCGTAGCGCTGTCGCACTACCCCTGTCCCAAACCTCCCCGGTCTCCCCTATTAAATAAATGACTGATTTCTAAGTACGAGAAGTGGATGGGAGTGCAAGAAGTGCTGGAAGTATTGCATCATTGTCGGGATTCCGACATGCTGGAAGTGTAAAGGATTTTCCATGCAAATTGTGGAAGGGGCGAGAAGTAGTGTACACATTTTCACCCAAATATCTCCTCCTTGCTTTATACCATTCAAGGTGAAATTATTCCTTTGGTTGATCAGGTCAAAGACCTTGGTATATTTTTCAATTCTACTTTCTCATGGTCTGATCATGTTACATCCATTTGCCGTAAGATTAATTATTCTCTCTATACCCTGCGACACTTTTGGGAAATCACACCCTATGACACTCGTCTGATTCTCACAGGAGCGCTTCTTCTTCTTTTCTTTAATTATAGTGCAGAGCTTTTCTTTGTACCGTCGCCTAACACTTTCATTTAATGATTGAGTTAGGTATATTTGCGGTTTAAGTCGCCGGGATCACATCACTTCCTACAGAAATCAATTCATTGGCTGTGATCTGATATCACTGCTAAGGATGAGAACTGTGTTATTTATGTTTCATCTGCTGACTCTGCTGATTTCTAGGTACCCTGTGTACCTATCAAATCTTATGGTTAGGGAAAGTTCGACAAGGATTTGAAGACTCTTAGTGCCGAAGGTTCATGGTAACTGCCCTTATCGGTCTCTTTTTGTGATGGGTGCTATTCTATTTGATACAGTTCCGTGATTATTTCCAGACTGAGTCATAGAAACTCTTTATTTTTTATTAATCTTTTCCTTTACTTATCTTGTCACAATTGTAAGAGGAATGACCCTATTTTTGTATTTAATAATCATTATTATTATTACAATTACTAAATTATCCCATATCCTTCTTCCCTAGCTATGTGATTGAGAAGCGTGAGAAAGGCGTTGGAAGATGGCAAAAAGGTGCTGAAGTACCTGCAACTGAGTGCAAAGGAACTGTTCCGAATCTCGAAGAAGGTGTTGAGTATGAATTCCGTGTTAGAGCTGTCAATGCAGCTGGTCCAGGTGAACCATCCATGGCATCTAAGGGTGTTGTGGCCAAATGTCGTAAGCTACCGCCCAAGATTGACCGGAAGAATGTGAGGAATTTGACTGTGAAGGAAGGTGAACCAATTTATTTGGATATTAAAGTATCTGGTGAACCACCACCAGATGTCACCTGGACCCTCAATGATAAGTCACTGAAATTGGCCAGTAAGTGTCGTGTTGAGAGTGAACCGTATGGCACAAAACTATTCAATGATAATCCAGAAAGGAAGGAATCTGGTACATATAGGATAACAGCTGTCAATAAATATGGTCAAGATACAGCTGAGATGGAAATTGAGGTTGTATCGAAACCGGGTAAACCCGAAGGACCACTTGAGGTTAGTGATGTTCACAAGGATGGATGTCAGTTGAAGTGGAAGAAACCCAAAGATGACGGTGGTGAACCAATTGAGGGTTATATTGTTGAGAAATTTGATCCAGAAACTGGAATATGGTTGCCCGTACTCAAGACAACTGGAAATGTTCCTGAAGCTAAAATTGATGGACTTACACCAGATCATGAGTACAAATTCAGGGTAAAAGCTGTCAATAAAGAAGGTGAAAGTGAACCACTGGAAACCTTTGGAAGTATCATTGCCAAGGATCCATTCAGTAAGTCTATATATGCTCAATCTTTTTCGTGTTTTACAATTAATAATTGCAATTCTTTCTTTTTTTCTTTTCACTTGTATCAATTCAAAAATACAGCAATTGCAAGTCAACCTGGTGTACCGGAACCAATGGATTGGTCTGCCAATCATGTTGAATTGATCTGGAAGGAACCAGCATCAGACGGTGGTACACCAATAACTGGTTATATTGTTGAGAAAAAGGATAAATACAGTCCAATGTGGGAGAAGGCCATTGAGACAACAACATCAACGCCCACAGCTGTTGTTCATGGTTTAATTGAGGGCAATGAATATCAATTCCGTGTAATAGCTGTCAATCGGGCCGGACCAAGTGAACCGTCTGATGCTAGTAAACAATTTACAGCTAAGGCACGATACTTAGCACCTAAAATTGATCGTCGTCACCTACGTGATGTTACCCTATCGGCTGGATCAACACTCAAATTCGATGCAGCCATTCAGGGTGAACCAGCTCCAACGGTAGAATGGCGTTTTGCTGGAATGGTGCTAAAACCAAGCAAAACCATTACAATTGATTCACCAGATTACAGCACAAAATTAACCATTCGACCGACAAATCGAGCAGATTCAGGAGAGTACACAGTAACAGCTACAAATAGTTCAGGCAAAGATAAAGTCACCATTCAGGTGACAATCACCGATAAGCCTAGCAAACCCGAAGGACCACTCAAGGTATGTATGATGCTTCTTTACTTTCTCAGATTCAGCCTGAAGATACAGATGATATGGTAGTGAATTCTCTTTCTATAAGCAAGATTCATATCACTACTGACACTCGGTTTCCTTCTGTCCTTGCTCATGTGAATTCCCGTAGTGTTAGACGACATATTGATGAAATGCGGAATCTTTTGCATAAGTCTACGATCTCGGTACGGTACTATTATTACTTATCCAGCACTACAGCCCATCTTCCATAGCGTACCTCCAATTCCTCCGACTACTCGACAAAGTTTTCCAATTTCTCACATTAATCTTCCTCGAATCGTTCTCCACATCATCTTTCCATCTTTTCCTCGGTCTACCGACCGTCGTGGATTCAGCTGATGTCCTTCGAAGATCTTCCTAACGAACCCTGTTATTTGGTATCCTCATTATAATGGCCTGTCTATCTGAGCTAGAATGATTTTGCAATGCCGACAATTGTATGATCGTTGAATAAATCATACAATTCATGATACAGGTCCATTAAAAACGTCGCGGAATTTTCTTTTGAAGCAGTTCAACCTATCTTCGTTAAGGTTTTTTATTATCCAGCATTCACAATACAAGACCACAGGCCTTAACATAGTTTTATAAATTCAAATTTTGGTGGTACGAGACAACGTTCGGGATAAACGAGGCTTAGTATTTACTGTTATTCACAAAACATAACTTTCGTGGGTTTTGAAGCAGATATTTCTACTAAAAGGGACTAATACTTCTCTGAAAATAAAACTATTTGTAAATTCATGTCTCAGTACACGTCCAATAATTATTGTTAATTACAATTATTTGTGAGATGGAAGCTAACTCGCGACTTAAGCCAATTTTGGCGATTCTAGTGAATAATTCTTATTATTATAAGTGAATTGTCAAGTAAATTTGCAAGTAGTTTCGTTTTCAAAGGATTACTAGTGCATTTCAGTCAGGGCCGGATTTAGAAATGTGGAGGCCCAATGCCCATTTGTGGGGACCCCAAAAATCGCAACTTTAAAATTTTATATAATATATATCGTTATTCAATGCTACAAGTAAATTTAAGCAACTTTAAGTTTACGTGAAACCTACGACTTTTCTTTTACTACTCGAAACGACTCGAACTCTATTGAAAAAAAATACTCACTCTGTCCCGAAATAAGTCGTACATTTGCATAGTACATTTTATTATGAAAGCATGTACGACTTATTTCGGGACAGAGGGAATAACAAACAGTACAGCCCCTCGGTTTTTTGCCTATGATATGACAGTTGCAGATACAGGTGAAAGGCCCAAACGAGAATAAAAATGTTCTTTTATGTGTTTAAAATTAAAAATTTAAATTAAATTCAATCTTTCGGAGGATTTCGTAAGCTGAAAGCTTGCAAAAGCCACCAAGATAACTTTTCCTTGTAGAAAATTATGGGAAATTGATCAAAAACGGAATGGAAAATGCTCTTTACGAATCTCAAAAGCTTTTTGATTTTTTTTTTCAAAAATTCAATGCTAACCCTATTTTGATTATCTTAGTTTAGGGCATAATGAGAAAAGCTTTAGCGAGATATTTTCTAATACTTCTTTGTAGGCGACATTGTACCTTCCTTTGAGAAAAGTTGATCAAAATTTTACCCAAAATTCCTTTAAAAACATATTTTGAAGATTTTGAAAATTAGGTTTTGCACAAGAATTTGGCAAAAAAAATTAAGTTTTCAAAACATGTAAAAAAAAATACTATAATGTAATTTAAATTTTTGAGGTCAGGTCTAATGGCCTCTACTCGACACATTGGGAGCAATTAATATATCCAAATATGGCTTAAAATTGTAAATATTTAATTTATTTCCCATATTGAGATTCTAAAATCACTATTTCTCAAAATAAAAATTTGTTCAGTAGAGTTAAAAAGTTTCAAATTATAATAAAAATGACTAGTTTGTAATCTCTTTTACTTAGAGTTGAATTGTAAAAAATTTGAATAAGTTAAACCAATGTATGGTTAAAATACTGATCTTAAAGAGTCTCAGTGGATCCAATAGATAAAATTAATCGTCTTAGGTGTCTTATAAACTTAAAAAAAAAAACGTATTTACAAATTTATTTAAGAGAGCTGTTCATGGGAAAGGCCCCATCAAAATTGTTTTTTTGCTACCCCCTATATCCTCCACTTGAATCAGACAACTTCAGTGAAATATAATATCATTGAAATTTTGAGTTATTTGAACTCTGATTCAAAACAGTTATCTAAGTAGGGGAGACTGGGGTAAAATTTGTCAAAACGAAAATTTCAATATTCACTATTTTCTAAAATAAAAGAGATCGAGGCTTGAAATTTTTATTATAGATAGCCTTCATGAACCTTCTTAAACTCACAAAGTTTCAAGGGGTTCGAGGAAGGATTATGTAAAATAAAAAATAATGAAATTTTGAGCCTTATTTTTGGAATATTTGGCTTACAGAAAATATCAATACTGATTAGCTGAATTTAAACACACTTCTCGTTAAGATAGAGGAAAATTATCTTCGAAAAAGTTGTAGAGGAATAAATTTCCTATAAAAATATGTCTATTTGATATTTTTAACGTTTGCGAGAGTAAAACGTCACAAATTATCCGAAGACTGACAAAATTTGCCCCAGCAATTTTGAGAATCTCCACAAAATCGACTTTTAGAAAATGATTCGAAAATTACATTTCTTTCGAGATAGAGAAAAATAGTCTTCTGCAATGTTATAGAGCAGTAAGTTTCCTATAAGAACATGCCCATTATAAAACGTTTAAGTTTTCTCAGAGCTCGTTAAAGAATTAAATATGCGTTTTGACATGTTTTGCCCCAGTCTCCCCTATATTTAACAAAAATATAGAATAAAAAATATGCAAAAGACATTTTAAAACCCGAGATCACAATGCATTTCTCCATAAGCTAGACCATTAAAAAACGTTATTAATGTGAGTAAATTATGCGAAACTACTTTTGGGATTGAGCACATTGTTTTATTAATTTTTTCTTATTGTATTAAGCGATTCTTAGCAATATTATAAATAAAATAACGATTTTGAGTGGGGCCCTCAGGACGAAAAAAAAGGAAAACCTTTTCCAAAATACAAGCCGTTTTAACGTTTTTTTAATATTTTTGTATATTAAATGCTTTAATCGTTAACTCTTTCCGGACCACAAAATATCCAGCGAACGAATTTCAGTAAAACTCACTTTATTGTAAGTCTTAGTGGTCAAATATGATACTTTTACAGAGAAAGAATTTTTTCCTTCTCTGAGAAATTGAAAAACTCAAGGGTACTCTCGTCCCCTAAAGAACGCAAAGGATACAAACTTGGACAAACTTCAATTTTCCAAAAGCCAATAATATCAATTTTGTGAATTATTTTTGCATGTCAAATGACTCCTTTACAATGTTGATCACTAAAACAAGAAGAATTATTGACCAGTATCTTGTGGGATGTCCAGGAAGTGCTAAAAAGGACACCCAGCTCCTGCTTGTCAACAGATTCCTCAAAATACTTCACACAATAACAGTTTAACACACATTTCTTTCATCACGATGTTATTGCAGACACATTAAGTTTTCTCAAGAGCCAAAAAAAAACACTTCCTGGACAATCAGAATTCACCAAAATCTGGAAGAATAGGAAAAACTTCCCTAAAAGCAATCTTCCGCGATGCCAAATGTCAAAATTATCGGCCATATTGGCAAAAATGTCGCTCCCGCTTGGAATTTTCTTACAAGGTTGGTGTCAAAAAGCAAATGGCGGGCATTGCCGGGATAACCTTACATTTGACCTCAAGATTCTTGCGGACGAGAGTACCCATAAAACCCATAAAGTTTGAACAATTTTTTTGAAAATTTAAGAAAAAAATGTTTTTCGAATTTATGTAATCTGTAATTGTTAGTTAGATTCTAAATAGTCCAAAAAAAAATCTTTTTTCCATGGGTACCCAGAGTCCCAAAGGAGACGAAAGAGTTAACTGTAAGACGAAATCACTTACACGGATTTGTTCCCGACAATGGGAACAAAAAGATTCCCCATATGAGTAACAAATTCATTCCAAAAATTACCTCGTCCAAGGACATCGAAAATTTTTGGAACAAATATGTTACGGATGTAGGAATAATATTTTTATAAAAAATATGTACCAATTTGTTCCTGACAGTGGGAACAAAACAGCCGAGTGCAACAAATTCTGTTCCAAATTTCAGGAACGAATTTGTATAAAACGAAATCAACTCAAATTTGTAGATATTTCACTGTATCAAAACGGTTCCAAAAGAAAACTAACAAAATTGTAACAGTATTTTGTAACGAAGCTCTGAAGAAAACTTTTTGGAACAAACAAATATCTTCTCTAGGTACAAATTGATTCCAAAAAAAACTGTTCCAAGGAAAACTTGTTCCAATATTTTAGTCAGTGTCCAAAAGTTTTTACCGTGTATGCAAGATTATCTGTCGCTAGAAATTCAAAATATAAGCAAAATGTTAGAAATATGCGGAATAATAAATTTCTTCAGACATTTTTTTTAATGTTTTCTTAATTAGACTTCTCATAAGATTAAATAAATTATTGATTAGTAAGTGTAAGAAGTGCATGAAGTGCAGGAAGTGCTAGAAGTATTGCAGCATTTTCGAGAGTGTTGCGAAATTTTGGAAGTGCGAAGGGCTATTCCATGCAAATTGTGGAAGTGCCTGGAAGTGGTGTACATATTTTCACCCTAATATCTCCCCCTTGATCAATTCAATTCAAGTGATTTGATGAAAATTAACCTTTTAGGCCATGATTCTTTTCAAATGATCCCTGGTGAACCATTTATTTTTACCAGTGTAGTTATCCTTAACTCCATTCCAAGTGATTTGCGTAGGTCTGCAAATGGCATCCGAGACGCTTTTTTCAGGCTGAATCTTAAGAAAGAACTTATTTGATCCTTTTTTTCTCATACTGAATTTTCTCTTACTATTAATAATATAAAATAAAAATTAAAGATCCCATTTCTGATTTTTGTGTGAATATTGTTTTTTTACAGGTATCAGATGTCCATAAGGAAGGTTGCAAACTCAAATGGAAGCGTCCTAAAGACGATGGTGGTGCTCCAATTGAGTACTATCAAGTGGATAAAATGGATCCTGAAAGTGGATGTTGGGTACCAGTTGGACGTGCTACAGAACCATCAATGGACGTTACAGGATTGACACCAGGTAAAGAGTACAAATTCCGCGTTGCTGCAGTTAATGCTGAAGGTGAGAGTGAACCATTGGAGACAGATGAGACAATTGTGGCAAAGAATCCATTTGATGAACCTGGAAAAGTTGGTAATTTGCGTGCAACAGATTGGGATAAGGATCATGTTGATTTAGCATGGACACCACCCCTTGAAGATGGTGGTAGTCCGGTAACAGGGTATTTGATTGAGAAGAAAGATAAATATGGTCAATGGGAGAAGGTGGCTCAAGTTGATCCCAGTCAGTGTAAGGCAACAGTTCCGGATTTGATTGAGGGACAGGTATATGATTTCCGGGTGAGTGCGGTAAATGCTGCTGGTCCAGGTGAACCATCAGATGTTTGTACAGTAACAGCTAAACCACGCAATCAAGCACCAAGAATCGATAGGACTAACTTAATTGAGGTACGAATTAAGGCTGGACAGAATTTTGCTTTTGATGTCAAAGTGACAGGTGAACCGATTCCCAAGACAAAATGGAGTCTTGGTAGGCATGAAGTTAAACCATCTGATAGAATAAAAGTCAGCCATGTTGATTATGCGACAAAATTGACTGTTAGACAGGCTGTAAGGTCAGATACAGGTACATATACCATTTCGGCAGAAAATATCAATGGTGCCGATAGTGCTGATGTCAAAGTGACAGTTCTCGATAAGCCAGCACCACCACGTGGTCCCCTCAAAGTTGATGATGTCCATGCAAATGGTTGTACATTGAAATGGCAACCACCAGAAGATGATGGTGGAGCACCAATTGAAAAGTATGTCATTGAGAAATTCGATGAAGCAACAGGTAGATGGGTACCAGCTGAAGAAACAGATGGTCCAGAGACATCTGTCAATGTCAAAGGACTAACACCAAATCACAAATATAAATTCCGTGTTCGTGCTGTCAATAAGCACGGTAAATCTGATCCAATTACCACAGATAAATCCTACGAAGCCAAAAATCCATTTGATGCCCCAAGTAAACCCGGACAACCACAAATTGTTGATTTTGATCGGGATTTCGTTCAATTGGAATGGCCAAGGCCAGAAACAGATGGTGGTTCACCCATAACGGGCTATATTATTGAAAAACGTGACAAATACAGTGATGATTGGGATAAGGCGGCTGAAATTGAGGGTGATGTACCAGCTGGACGTGTTGATGGACTTGTCGAAGGGGTACAGTATGAATTTCGTGTACGGGCCGTCAATAAGGCGGGACCAGGTGAAGCAAGTACAGCAACTAAACCTCATGTGGCACGACCAAAGAATTTACCACCGAAAATTGATCGGAAATTCATGCAAAATATCAAAATTCGTGCTGGACAGAACTTTGAATTTGACGTACCTGTCATTGGTGAACCACCACCAACTAAGGAATGGTCACACAAGGATAACATGATCATCAATTCAGATCGAATTAAAGTGACACATGAAGATTACAGGTAAGACTCATTTTATTAATTTTCAACTTTCTCTGTACGTCCTCCCGGAAAAGGACATTGGGCAAAAATATAGGGGAGTTGATTTAATGGTAATGGTGTAGGATGAAACCCTACCGAGACCCAGGACGATATTCACCGGGAGTCCTTGTAAAAATGACTTTATCCTTTCGAAAAAATACCATTTTGACGTTGAATTACTCAAGACCGGCTGAACGGGCTGATCCGATTATGATGAAATTCGGTATGGAGTCAATGTATGACTTAAGCTATTTATCAATGGATACTATTCCCTCCCCCCACCCCTCCTTCCAGTAGCCCCAATACAAAATGTGCACTTTTTTCGTTTTAACTTTCCTCTGAGAAGAAGTAGAAAGCTGAAACTTGGTATGGTACCAATGTTTACGAAAGGTACCTCAACCATGAATATAGGCTCCCCCTCCCTCCACTCCATCTTGTAGTCCCCATACAAAATGAGGACTTTTTCCACTATAACTCCTCTCTGAGAAAAGGTAGATAGCCTAGAAAACTGAAACTCGGCATGGGAACAACGCTAATCGAAGGATATCCTGTCATACAAAAGAAAACAAATAAATAAATCACAGTTAGAAAAATAAGTCAAAATATGTAATGATTCTACCGAAATCGATGAATACAATAAGGTCATAATCTCTTTCTATAGCATATTAAAAGTATCAAACATAATTTCAAAATAAAAAAAAACAAATAGAATTAATGAATCAAGAAATGCGCACAGAAACAACCAGTGTGTCATCACTTAAATTTTTTTTAATCTTAAAATCTTACATTATCCAAAGCTCTGTCTGTAATTTTAGTTATTCTTTGGTTTTATTGGATGATTGCATAAGTTCATGGGCCACTTTCATAGATGTTATTAAAATGTATTCTATAGCTTAATCCTGTAATTTTTTAAAACCTTTTTACGTGCACTAGAATGATTATAATATCTTATATTCCCATAATGCCAAGAGTATCCTTCAAATAAGTCGACATGTCCCTTGGAGGACTTTTCCAAAATGTAAAACAGAAAGGCATATTTACAGAATTTAATGTTAGGCCAATTTTGGAAAGGTCCAAGTGGATGAACTTCCACGGAAAATAATTTTGGGCGTTTATTTTGATCATATTGTAGGTCTCAGAATAATTAAAAGGTTTTCTGGAAAATTTCAAAATAGGGATTTACCCTTCGAAAGATCAACGCTATTTTAAACGGCCTCTATCATTGATAACGATATTGTGAGTATCCTAATGGAAGAAAATTTATGCATAATATTTAAAAAGATTGTTAAAATGTTGGAAAACAATAATTCGACTGTATTTCGTCATTTTCAAAATATTGGATACGTTTCCAAGATCGGTAGAATGAGTTCCACATTTTTCTTGACTGCAGTGCTTAAGGTGAACCGAACGAATGTGGCCATTTTTCTCCTCGTTTCGTTACGAAAAATAGTCTTTTGGATCGATCGGAAACAACTGGTGAAAAATGGATCCTATAAAACAGCATACAGTCAAAAATGTCCTGAAGAAAACAGTTAAGCCTATTGGAAAAACTGATCTTCATCTCACGATGGTGATGTTGAAAATTTAATGAGATTTCAGGGAAATTGTTTAATTTAGGCTACCTAAACTCGATGAAATAATCATAGAGGACAAGAACTGTGAGCATTTTTTTTTTAGTTTCGATGAGTTTTTTTTTAAGAAAAGTCAGTTTTTCGCCAAAAGAAAAAAGCATAATTTTCGAAGGCAATAACGTGAAATTGTGTGTCTCATCACAGACGTTGTCAAAGTGCCAAAGGAGTTGTATAGTGGGAAGTTCTTCAGCACCTAGAATAATCTTCATTAATTGATGCTTCCGATCAGCATTTCTTCCAATTTCTATCGAAGAGTTATAGGTATAAAAATATAACCTTCCTAAGAGCTGTCAAAAACTACCTTTCGATCCATCTTCAGGAAAAACAGGTATTTTCCTTAAAGAAAAAAAGTGGAATTGATATATCTTTCGACGACAAGTGTTAGGATCAATTTCAAACTATACTTGTGATTATATTAATTATATTTATGAAAAAATTAACTATTGAAGTTTGCCTTGCATGACCCACGAACTTATGCAATCATCCAATAGTTATCCAACTGAAAATTGTAATTTAAAATTTAAATATTTGAAAGGCATTCAATTAAGTTTGCTCCATTGAAACAGTGGGCATTAGTTGAAGGATATTTGAATTTTTTTAATGATAATTTTGTTGAGGAATTTAAGATAATTGCAATAAAAAACAACATTAATTTAACCAAGGGGGAGATATTAGGGTGAAAATGTGTACACCACTTCCAGGCACTTCCACAATTCGTATGGAATAGCCCTTCGCACTTCCAAAATTTCGCAATACTCTCGAAAATGTGGAAATACTTCCAGCACTTCTCATACTTAGAAATAAATAGTTTATTTAATCTGATGAGAAATCTAGTTAAGAAAACTTTAAAAAATATCTCAAGAAATTTATTATTACGCATATTATTAACATTATGCTTATATTTTAAATTTCTAGCGACAGATATTCTTGCATACTTATTTTGAATTTTCATAAGAGACCAGTGGAAGCTACTTTTGGAAAAGAGAGTTTTTAAAAAAAAAATATATTGTAGTTTGTAACAATTGAAACTGCGCTTGAAAGTCTGTAAGAGACCAAAAGTACGAGTACAACAACTAATTCAGCACTTTAGAAGTGTCTTCACTTTTTATTAAACTTGATTCTCTCCTTGGCTTCAAAATCCTTTAAAATTAAAACATTTTGTATTCTTGGGAACGGTTTTAAATGATTGCTAATTAACTTTTGCAACAAACTTGGCTATTTTTCCAGGACCTTTTCCGTTATTGTTATACAGTAGACTCTCGCTAATTCGGCTCTTTCAAGATCGGGCTACTGTTTAATTCGGGCAGCAGTTACATTTGCAAAAAGTTTGTTGTAATTTTTCAAGTGTCAGTATGATTATCAATTGAATGAAAAATATGCCTAAAATTGGCATGGTTTGTCTTAGTTTTGATGTGATTTTGCATTATTAAGGGGTTTTCATGAAATTAATAAGACATATGAGTATGTAAACTCAATATGTGTATGCAGATGAATAAAAAATCGTTGCGTTTCAAAAAGTTTGTCGCCCGAATTTCTCTCTAATTCGGGTTACATTTCGGACCCAAATACCCGAATTTGAGAGAGTCTACTGTATTAGAGAAATTTCTCATCACCTGTCACCAATCCAGATTCAGAAAAGGATCTTTATAGCAACATATCAGGAGTAATATGGCCACATTTATCCAGTTTCTCGTATTCCTTTCCGTGAAAAATATGGTACCCCTGTAGCGAACTGTTAAACACATCCAAGCTTTTCTACAAAGGGAGATACGATCAAATTACTATTTTCCATTATTTTAATAAATCTTTTCAACTGTTATCGATAAATTTTCTTCCACAAAGATACTCACAATATTACCATCAATATTAGAGACCGTTTAAAACGGATTTGATGTTTCGAAGAATAAATCCCTATGTCATAATTTTCAAAGCCACTTTTAATCATTTTTAGAGCAAGGATTCAAAGACAATTGCAATAGCTATGTCATTACAATAGCTATGTCATTACGGGCATTTGGGACCGATATATCAACCGAATTAGAGAGAAATTCGGGCATCAAACTGATTGAACTGCAACGATTTTTTGTTGATATGCATACTAATATTGAGTTTACATGCTTATTGCTATTACAAATTTCATGAAAACCTCTTAATAACGCAAAAGCACATCAAAACTAAGACAAACCATAGCAAATTTTAGCATACAGTAGACTCTTCGATATCCAGCACTTCGATATCCGGGTGACAGCTGCCAAACACTGGCGGTTGATATATTCAAAATTATTTTCACTAAACATGAAGTTTGTCCAGAGTGAATTAAAGTATTATTAACATTGTATCGAAGTTTTTAATACATAATTGTGATAAAAAATGAAACATAAGCACACCATGAAGAAAATTCTCTTTTTCTTTGTCAGACAGAAAATAAATTCACACTGCACAAAATAGAAAAACCGTTGATCATTCAAAAGCCTAAATGTCATTTTGTCCCCCAGTCAGCCGGATATCGAAGAGTCTACTGTATTTGCTTCATTTGATAATCGCATTATCAAACTTGAAAAATGTCAACAAACTTTTTTCAAATTCAACTTCTGCTCGAATTATAAAGTAATCCGGATCTTAAAAGAGCCGAATTAGTGAAAGTCTACTGTATTTACGAGCAATTTTGAATTTGAAATTCATGGAAAATTATTTTTCAGCTGAATATTTCATCGGAAAAATTACTACCCAAATAAAGCTGTAATAAATTTGAGCATATTTGTCCCATTTCATTGTCATAACCGAACTTGTAAAAAAATCTTTTCAAATTACACTGCCGTTCGAATTAAAAATCTCAACTAAAATTACTGTAGTCCGAAAAATACAGATCTTATATTCGGGCACTTCCATTTCCAAAGACTTCCAAGCAGTTCATTTTCAACCGTACACTACTTCCAACCCTAATATCTCCCCCTTGAATTTAACCCTCAGGACAATCTTTAATTATGCTATATACTCAGAAGTACTTTTTCTACTGTAATTAAATGAAAACGCATAAATCACTTCATTTTTGAGACTTCCACTTCCGCAGTGTACTTCCACCTCAGTGTACACCACTTCCAAGCTAATATCTCCCCCTTGGCATGAGGGAAATGTGGTGTTGCCAACAAAAAAGGCGTTTAACGCGTTTGCGGTAAGATTAGTAGATGTTTCAGTGGTGCATTTCGCTGTAATTCCCAGCTTATTTATATTTTTCCAAAGCATATTTGAAGGAAGGTTTGGATTAAGCTGACGCGTGAAGAATAATTTTTTAGATGATTTTATCATTCTTTGGACTACTCGCCGCAAAGATCGATACCTACGAAGGTATCCTTGCTCTTGTCGAGAGCGACGCCATCTTCTGTAATACCTATCGTGCTCGCGAGCTTTAGGAATGATGCCTGAGTTGAACCATGGCGAAGAGTTAGGAGGTACAAGAATTCTAATAGTAGGAACATGTTTGTTATAAATATTAGTAATTAGAGAATTTATGTTACAATCTACTGTTTTTCATGAGTTAGAACTTTGGTTCCGGAACAAAACCATAACCTATTCAATGCTATAGGTCTCATTGGTGGTCGCACCGTAGATCGCTTTTGCCCATTGTCCTTTCAGGAACTACATTTTCAGAAATGGTTTACCCGAAAATTTCCTGATCTAATTTTCTTTTTTTATTGTTTATTTATTTATTTTTTTTTTTTTTTGTTTTGGGGTTAACAGAACGAAAATCCGTGTGATTGATGCTAAACGTGCCGATAGTGGTACCTATACACTGGTAGCAAGAAATTCAAATGGAACAGACAAAGCTGATGTCAAGGTGACAGTTTTGGATGTACCAGGAGCACCCGAAGGACCACTAAGGGTGGATAATGTAACAAAATCTGGTGTTTCATTGAGTTGGAAGCCACCAAAGGATGATGGTGGCTCAGAGATAAGTCACTATGTGGTGGAAAAGATGGATGCTGAAACGATGCGATGGGTGCCAGTTGGTGAATGTCAACAGCCACATATTAAGGCTGATAATCTAATTGAAGGTCATGACTATACCTTCCGTGTGAGGGCTGTCAATAAACAAGGTGAAAGTGCACCATTGGCCACGAGTCAACCAATCACAGCTAAAGATCCATTTGGACGACCAGAGAAACCAGGAACGCCACAGGTGACAGATTGGGATAAGAATCGTGTTGATTTGGAATGGACACCACCGAAAAAAGATGGCGGAGCACCAATTAAAGCATATATCATTGAGAAACGTCCAAGATTTGGAACATGGGAAAAGGCAGCTGAAGTTGGACCCGATGACTGCAAAGCCAGTGTTCCTGATCTAACTGAAGGTGAAGAGTATGAATTCCGTGTGATAGCTGTCAATAAGGGTGGACCTGGAGAACCGTCAGATGCATCAGCACCAGTTGTTGCAAAGGCACGCTATGTGGCGCCATCCTTTGACAAGAGTCTACTGCAGGATCAGGTGAGTATTTTTGATCCAGACATTGATCATAGTCTAAGATTTGAGGCCATATTTGGATTAATTTAAAACGTTCTCCTTTTTTTCTTGCAGACCGTTCATGCAGGCAAGAAGATAAAGTTCCAGTTACCCATTGAAGCATCTCCTAGGCCAACGGTCACATGGACAGTGAATGGCAAGGTACTGGAGGCAGGACCAAGAGTCGATATGCAATTATTTGGTGGTCAACTGAGCCTGGAAATACCATTTTCTGTGCGATCTGACGAAGGACGCTACAATCTGACGATAACCAATGAACTTGGTTCGTGTACAGCATCAGCCAATGTTACGGTCCTGGATAGACCGTCTAAGCCCGAAGGACCATTAGAGATATCTGGTATTCACAAGGAAGGTTGCTCATTGCGCTGGGGTACACCGAAAGATGATGGTGGTTCACCTATTTTGCATTATGTCATTGAAAAGATGGATTTATCGAGGGGTACATGGAGTGATGCTGGTATGAGTACAACCCTCACGCATGACATCACGAGACTCATTCACAAGTAAGTTTAAATTTTCTACAAATAGATTTCTGGCAAATACATTTCTGGCAAAATAGATTTCTGCAAAAACCATTTCTTAAATCCATTTTATATAGGAAGGAGTATCTGTTCCGTGTGAAGGCTGTCAATGCAATTGGTGAGAGTGAACCACTGGAAGCTGCCAAGAGTATTGTGGCTAAGAATGAGTGTGATGAACCACAGGCACCAGGAAAACCATCAATTGATGATTGGGATAAGGATCATGTTGATTTGAGTTGGACACCACCACCACATGATGGTGGTGCACCAGTTACTGGTTATATTATTCAGAAGAAGGAGAAGGGTAGTCCGTATTGGGTGACAGCTGCACATGTTCCAACAAATACCTGCAAAGCCACAGTTCCCGAACTAACAGAGGGTCAAGAGTATGAATTCCGTGTGATAGCTGTCAATAAGGCTGGACAGAGTGAACCGAGTGAGGCATCAGACAAAGTTACAGCTCGTGCCAGGAATGTACCACCACGAATTATTACACCACTTCAGGATGTTCGTATACGTGCTGGTCTTGTTCTCCATGTTGATATTCGCTTTGAAGGTGAACCACCGCCAGATGTTACATGGACGGTCGGTGGTAAGGTCCTAATGACCAATGATAGGACAACCATAACATCTGTTGGACATCATACCGTTGTCCATACGGTTAACTGCCAACGAGCTGATTCTGGGGAGTATCATCTTAAGTTGCAGAATGTTAATGGAGAGGATCAGGGAACATTTAGTGTAAGTAGATTCTATGAGAAGGTTTTTGGTATTCTCCGCCATGAATTTTGTACTTTTCGCACAGACTTTATTCACACGTTACCATACATTAAGACCTCTGAATTGCGATTAAAAGTTAATTTATTTAAAAGTCATACTACCACCGTTGTTGCTAAGAGACTAGAAAGCCAGTGATTCCTTCATTGCAAATTTATATTGCGGTAAACCGAACGATATTTATACATAAATAATGCAAATTTCGTTTAATAATTCTTAAACTGTATGTAACATATTATCCTTATTAATAAGGAAAATTGGATGAGAAATGCATAAAAGTGTCTGAATATCTTTAAAGTCGACTATCTCGGAAACTATGAAAGATAGATGCCTCAACTTTACATCTATTTAAAAACTTTTATCAGCGACCCGTGAGAATCTGCGAAGATATTCATTATCCACAAGAAATACGCGCCCCGCGAAAGTGCGCGAAAAAAAACGACCCGCGAAAATTCGCGAAAAAATTTGGCTCCGCGAAAATCCCACAAAAATTTCGCGCCCCGTAAAAATCCACGACAAAATTCACGTCCCGCGAAATTCCGCGAAAAAGTTCGCATCCAGCGAAAATCATCGAAAATCGGCGAAAAAATACGCAACCCGTACGAGGATCCGCGAAAAAATTCGCGCTTCGCGAAAGTGCTCGAAAAAATATGCGCTACACAAAAATCCGCGCCCTGCGAAAATCCGGGGAGAAATTCGCGACTCGCGAAAATCCGCGAAAAATTCGTACTGTGAGAAAATCCACAGAAATTTTCGGATCCTGCGAAAATCCGTGAAAAAATTCGCGACCCGTGAGAATCTGCGAAAAAATATGCTCCCCGCGAAAATCTGCGAAAAATACACACCCCGTGAAAATCAGTGAAAAAATATGCGCTACCCGAAAATTTGAGAAAAAAAAATCCCGCCCCGCAAAACAATTCGCGTCCCGCGAAAATCCGTCAAGATCTGTGTGAAAAATATGCACCCCGTGAGAATCCGCGAAAAAATATGCGACCCGCGAAAATACGCGAAAAAAGTCGTACCCCGCGAAAATCCGTGGGAATTTTCGGACCCCGCGAAAATCCGCGAAAAAATCGCGACCCGCGAAAATCTGTGAAAAAATACATGACTTGTGACAAGCCGCGAAAAAATATGCGACCTGTAAAAATGGGGGAAAAAGACGCGCTCCGCGAAAATCCTTGAAAAAATTCGTGCCCTGCGAAAATCAGCAGAAATCTTCGGACCCCGCGAAAATCCGCGAAAAAATCGCGACCCGCGAAAATCCGCAAAAAAAAGTTCTCGACCCCCGAAAATCCGCGAGAAAATACGCGCCCCATGAAAATACGCAAAAGATACACGCCGAAAAATGTGAAAAATACGCGCCCCGCGTAAATCCGCGATGAAATTCGCGCCCCGTAAAAATCCGCGAAAAATACGCACCCCGTGAGAATCCGCGAAAAAATTCTCGACCCGGGAAAATCCGCGAGAAAATACGCGGCCCCACGAAAATCCGCGAAAAGTACACGCCCCGTAAAAATCCACGAAAAATGCGCGCCCCGCGAAAATCCGCGAAAAATTCGTACCCTGCGAAAATCCATAGATATTTTCGGACACCGCGAAAATCCGTGAAAAAATTCACGATAAGCGAAAATCCGCGAAAAAATTCTCGACGCGCAAAAATCTCAGAGAAAATACGCGCTCCACGAAAATCCGCGAAAAGTACACGCCCCGTAAAAATCCGCGAAAAAAAACTCGTCACACAAAAATCCGCGAAAAAATTCTTGTCCCGCGAAAGCCCGTGAAAATTTTTGGATCCCGCGAAAATCCGTGAAAGAATTCGCACCCCGCGAAAATCCGCAAGGAAAATTCACGCGAAAAATACACGACCAGCGAGAATCCGCGAAAATCCGCGAAAAAATACGCGCCCCGGGAAAAATTCGTGCTCTGCGAAAACCCGCAGAAATTTTCGGATCCCGCGAAAATCCGTGAAAAAATTCGAGCCCCGCGAGAATCCGCGAGAAAATAGTGCTTTACCACTATTCGCGATAGAGTCAATCTTCACAGTATCATTTCACTCAGTCAGTAATCGCACTCGAATTCCAACACCATTTTGTGAGATATTCCCACACTCAGTGGTAATAATTCGTGCTTCTTTGAAGCCCGTTGCTACTTAATTCCATTCCTTCCCTAACCTTACCAAATGAGATCAATTCATTTTTTTTTTTTAATTTATAAATGAACTTCATTTGAATCTCGATCATATGAGCTAACTTATACGATCAATACACCACGGATTTCTGCCGTTTACCTGGTGTGGTCGGTTATGGTAAGACGGCGGTAGATGCAACCATAGCTTTGGATTGGGAAAATAAATACAATACAAATTACATGTCATTTTTCTTGATTATTTGTAGGTGATTGTTTTGGATCGTCCTGGACCACCACAGGCACCACTTGACTACGAAGAGATCACAGCACAGAGTGTAACACTATCGTGGAAACCACCAGTTGACAATGGTGGTAGTGAAGTGACAGGTTATGTAATTGAGAAGCGTGATTTGACACATGGTGGTGGTTGGGTACCAGCTGTTACCCATGTTAATCCAAGGAAGACACATGCCCTTGTACCAAGACTCCAAGAAGGTACAAAATATGAATTCCGTGTAATGGCTGAAAATCTTCAAGGTAGATCAGATCCATTGGTCACGGATAAACCAACTGTGGCGAGAAATCAATATGATGTACCTGGTAAACCAGGTAAACCCGAACTTGTTGACAGTGATAAAGATCACATTACCATTAAATGGGCTAAGCCAATTAGCAATGGTGGTTCACCAATTGTTGGTTATGAGGTCGAAAGGAGAGATTTGGCCACTGGTAGGTGGATTAAAGTGTCAAAGGAACCTGTACCATTTCCCGAATATCGTGATGATCGTGTACAGGAGGGTCATCAGTATGAATATAGGGTATCAGCTGTTAATGCAGCTGGAGCTGGTAAACCAAGTGATGCATCGGCAGCATTTGCAGCACGTCCCATGAAGGAGGCGCCTAAACTTAGACTAGATGCTCTATTTGGTCGAAAGGTTGGTATTTTGTGATGGCAGTAGATGCATTCTGTCAATAATGACTATGTATTTTTGTGTGTTTTTAGATAAAAGTTCGTGCCGGAGAACCGATAAATGTAGAAATTCCGCTGAGTGGAGCACCCCAGCCGGTGGTTGAGTGGAAACGTGGTGGGGTTCGGGTGCCGGAGACAGGGCGTGTGGCCATAGAGACAGACTGGGAGAAGACGGCTCTTCGTGTTGAGGCGTCCGTGCGTGCGGATTCAGGTCAATACAACATCACAGCCACCAATGACTTTGGTAAGGACGAAGGAACGGTGGATGTGATTGTTGTGGATAAACCAGGACCACCACAGGGTCCACTCACGTACAGCGCCACGACACAGGAGAGCGTCTCACTGGCATGGAGTCCACCCCTTGATGATGGGGGTGGTGATATCAGTGGTTATATTGTGGAGGTGGCTGAGGCTGGTACCGATAGATGGCGTACAGTGCCAGGTTTCTGTCCTCGGACCACCTTCACGGCTCGCGGACTGACTGAAGGTCAACGTTATGAATTCCGTGTGAGGGCTGAGAATATCTACGGGGTGTCTGAGGCATTGGTGGGTAAACCAGTGCTAGCTAAGAGCCCCTATGATGTTCCCGATGCCCCCGAACGCCCAAATATTGTCTCCTACACCCCAAATTCAGCCACAATCCAATGGCGTCCACCAGACTACTCAGGCGGACGTCCAATCAGTGGATACTACGTGGAGAAGAAGGAGAGAGGTGGCGATTGGCACAGGTGCAATAACTATCCAACACCAAATACAACATTCACCGTACAAGATCTCAGAGAGGGACAAAGGTCAGTAGTAGACGTACGGAAACTAATATTAACCGTCTGTTTTTTTTTAAATTCTGAGAGCCCAGCGTTATTCGTTAGCAAAGTTATTCTTTTTCCCCAATCGAGTGAGAGACTTTAATGCACTTGGTTTTTGTCTTTGCTGAGTTTGAGTAGAAGCTAAGGTTAACCTTTTCCATTATTACAATTTTATGATTCTTACAATAACCACATTTGACATTAAAAAATAAAGCAAAAAATTGAAAATTCACAAAAATTTTAAAAAATCATATTTATAATATATTATGAATAATATGCATTCTTAAACCTTTTCTGAACAATAAATTTAATTTTTTTTGTCTAATTTTATCAAAAAATATTGTGAATTTATTTAATAATAATAGTAATAATAATAGTTTATTTAATTCACAATAATAGGGTCATCCCTCTTACAATTGTGAAAAAAAGAAAAAAGAAAAAAAAATTACAAAAAAAATTAATACATCAAAAAGAGAAAAAAGAATGAAAAATAAACAAAAAGAAGAAAAATTTAGGCGATAATTTCTCAAGGCTCAGCCTGAAAATGCCGCCTAATAGCATCCGCAGAGTTACGGCTATTAGCCGGAATGGAGTTGTGAAGTACTATGCCCTTTACAAACAGTGTGCGATAAAGGCAGTCACTGTTAGATTTAGGTACTATAAGTCCCCGAACCCTTGCCGAACCCCCCCTAACAAGAAGATTCGATAGGTACTCAGGACGTCCAAAAAGCAACAATTTGAACAAAAAGAGCACTGCTCTCATGTTCAGAAGAGAAGTCAGGTCACAACCAACAAATACATTGCGATGAGGAGTAATGTGGTCACGGCGATTTAAGCCGCAAATATACCTGACACAATTATTAAAAGCGACTGTTAAGCGACGAATTGTGTCACTATCCGCCGCAAAGAAAAGCTCTGCACCGTAATGAAAAAAAGGAAGAAGAAGCGCTCGCGCGAGAATCAAGCGAGTATCATAAGGCGTGATGTCCCGGAATCGTCTGAGGGTATAATTTATAAAAAAAAAATATACTAGGGGAGACCGGGGAGGTTTGGGACACTTTTTCATGTTTTGACTTTGAGACACTATTCCAAAAACCACGATAGTATATTACAATTTTATGCGATCTATAGGATACTTATGGGTATTGACTTTATAAAAAGTACTCGATAGAACTTGGAAAACAAATGAGTTTTCTTAGGGAAGATAAAACATTTTACTTGACGCTTTGTCCCAAACCTCCCCGACGTGGGGCAGTATAGGACGCAAAAGGGGATGTTTGGGACGCGTTTTTTCTTGCATAATTTGCATTATTGGAGCACGTTAATTAATTTTAAATACCAGATTAAAAATATTTCTGATAAAAATAAAAATGTTTCATCTTTTATTTACACTTAGAAATTAATATCAATTTTATTTGTACAGTAGAGTTATTTATTGTCAATCAATGATTTAAAGTATTTTCTTCTTATTTTCCATCTACCTTTCATTTCTTTTTTTATTCTAAATATTGCAATCATGATTATCAAATTCCTCAGGCGAGTAGATTTTCTTGCAACTCTTAGTTTTGAACTCATTGATGGATTCCTGTTTGATTTTATGACAACTGCATTGTACCTGTTTTCTCATTATTTCTCTGAATTATCTCTCGCCTTGCCTTTTCTGGAGAACTTGTTCGAGAAATTTTCGAAAAAAAAAGTTTTTAACTAGATTGGGCAAAGATCGAATATCCTCTGAGAAGGAATTATTGATTCCCAAGACAATGATGGTTTAATTGTCCCTGTAGTTAGAGAAATCTGCTGCACTGATAAACTTTGCACAAGAGGGAGATTTCCAGTAGAAACTGGGCAATACTCTTCATTTTGACAATAAACAATTGCATACCACCTACAATCTTGTCGAAAATCAACGTCCCATTCATCCCCTTTCAGGTGTCCCAAACATCCCCACGTGTACTTTTAGTATTTAAAACCTTTATGTAAAAAACAAGAGCGTATAATTTCTGAAACTTTTATAAAAATATGTTCCCAGATTACACTGCTACTAAATGAGATAAAAAAGTTTTGATTATATATCGCTGATATAAAATACAAAGACGAAAACTGAGACGTCAAAATATACGATTTTTATCATTTTTTTTTAAATGTTCATAGAATTAAAACAATAAAACTGAGGATATCCATTCTTCTAGTAAAGATACATCTTAATATTGCCTACGATTGAGTAGTGGTTAAATCCCATTTATTTCAAAAATTAGTTGAAAAAATCGCTTTGTCCCACACTACCCCTGTCCCAAACCTCCCCGATCTCCCCTACACCTAAATTAAAATTGCATTGCCAAGAATTCTTGTCCGCTGTGATTTTAGAAAATTAATAACCCAAGAAATTCTTGGAAATTCTCAAGATATCTTGATATTTAATGAATTCTAAATTCGAGAAATATTGAAAAAACTTCGGAACCTCATGGAAATACCAAGAAGATCAAGAATATATAGAATTTAGAGCCTCTATCATTTTTATTTAATGGTATACATAGTCTACTCAAAATTATTTGAAATGATTTCCAACGAATTAGCATATTTTCCTGACTTTAAAGGTATTTAAAAACTCTCTTCTAAAAAATATAAATGCATATCATTTTAATTTAAAAAATGAATCATCAAATTGAATAAATTTTTCATATAAAAAAGAATACGTACAGTATTAAAAAACGATAATTGTTCGTATTTTTCTTGTAAAATATAAAACATTTTATAACATAAAAAAATATGTATTTTCCGCATTCGCCGCAGCAAACAGAAACGCTTTTATGTAAATTTTTCAACTTAAATTGTGATAAAACAATTATATTTTATTTTGTAGTATACATAGAATTTTTTTTGTAGTATTTTTAAAGACATAATTGAACTCGTTAACTCTTTCCGGACCGCAGCATATGCTGCAAGCCAATTTCACTTTTTTTTTAAATCAAAAATATCTTTGCTCCGAAATCAATTGAGGTCCTACAAAAAATATTTTACATTTAGACATCCTTATAGTTTGTAATCATTCACAAGAATAGGATTTTTATCAGTTCTGAATAATTAAAAAAAAAACATTGTTTTCCACAGAATATTCATATACTGCTTTGAGTACTCAGAGTCCCAAAAGAGGCGAAAGAGTTAAGTGGGGGAGTCACAACTTTTAAAAAGATTTTTTTAAATGCATCTGTATTTACCACAAAAAATTAAAAAAAAAAAGTAGAAAAATCCTGTTTCAAGATCAATTACAATAGTTGTGACCGACTGTGAGCATAATACATCAATGGCTGTTCCAGGAAAGATGCCAATATTTAATTGCGAAAATTGAAGAAAATATGCCTTTTGCAAAAGAAAAAACATATTTTTCATAAATAATGAATAATTTTATAACCCCCGACTGAATATTTGCTCAGAAAAAAATATTTTTTTTCTCGGGAAAATAATGACGCAATTCACTAAAAAATGCAACATTTTTGGTCGGGAGTATGTTTAATACACCTATTAGACCATTCTCTATAGACAGCATACCGCAGCATAATTCCTATAATAATATAAGTAATAAAAATCGTGATTATAATATCCCCAAAGTTGATAAATAATTTCAGAGGAAAATTCCAAGTCCATTTTGACATTTTGAGAGAAAAAGAAAAAAAATTCTTATAACTTCTCTCTGTGAGCATACCCATTTTCCCATGTAGTGTGACCTACGTGCTTATGTATGGTCTCAAAATATACAACCAGTGAAGGGATTTTCCATCGTTTTCATCCCGGAGGTTGGAATCGACGCTAAGACGGCGATGGCCGCATGGGGGGTGGGACAAAAAACAGAGATGATAATAAACAAATCAATCAATCAATCAATTAAAGAGAAAATTTCCTGCTAAATGCTTCCTGGCGCCATCTATCGGCAGTGTTTAGTTCTGCCATCATCCACTGCGAGCGCTAAACAGTGCCATTTTCATGTATTTGCTTAGCACTTTTTTGTTCGAGAACTGCTGATTGGCCAGCAGACCGATTCAGCAAAAAAAAAATGCTGAAAATCCTATTTTATTCTGCTAACTGTGCTCGCTGGGTTAGTCCCCACGTCAGCCGGATAAAGAACAGTCTAGTCTACTTTCGTGATGGTTTTGTCATGTAAAATATTTCATGGGGTCAACCGGAATCATCCGTAACCTCACAAAATAAAAATAAATGTAAACATATGGAAGGTGCCATCGAAAAAACATATTTCTGCCATTCCATGCTATTCCAATCAACGAGCCCCTTCGAGTGTGGGCTTTCTGAGGTGGTCTGACGCAAAGAATGTCGATGGAATAGTTTTTCTTTTCATAATTTCATAAATTTTCCATTACATTTTTTGTCACTCTTCTTCTTGAAGAATTTTTGCAATATAGTTATTTTTACGCGGTATAAAAATATCATATGGCTGGTGTAAAATATGTAAAAAAAAAAAACATAATTTCGAAAATTTAATTTTGCAGCCGTTCTGAGTCGCTAAAGGATTGTACAGTAGTGGAAATATTTATAATTCCACCAAAAATATATTTTAAAAAAAAGTTAACAAAAACAAAGTCTCCAAAAAATGTATACGTACATTACTAAGTACAAAAACGCAATTTTTATAATTAACTCTTATTATTCTCAAAACTGTCATAATTTTGTATTCTTAAGTGGGAATACCAGACAATAATTATTGTGTCAGGGTATTTATTTTTGACAAGTATTGATTAATATTATTTAATAATTCAATTTAGTAACTATGTTAATTGATTTAGAATTCTTTTTAATAACATTTACTTTATTTTTTTGAGAATTTCCATGGAAACTACTGGAATTACACTATTGGATTCATGGGCGTACCCAGCAAGGGGCAGGGGGGGGCAGCTGCCCCCCCCTAGAAGCGTCAAAAAAATTCAAAAACAAGCGAAAAGTAAAAAAATATATACTTATTCAACAAAAAATTTAGTTTGACCAGTAAAAAAATCCAAATCTTTCCAAAAATGGGCCTAATTTTTCAATTCATAAAGATAGAAAATTTCATGAAAATTCTATTGCTTTTAAAGTTATAAATTTAGTCACTTCTCAAATTTGATGTTTTACTGCTCATTTGTAGAGGGTCAATACAAAAATGAACTTATAAAAACTCAAAAACTATTAAAAGCCCAATGGGGGGGGGGGGGGGGGCAGGACAAGGCTCTTGTCCGTACTGTATTACATTTAAGAATAAAAAAATGTAAAAATGGGCAAATATTTCGTAACTATTTTTGCTTTCTTTTTCTAACATAATTTTAGTAATAAATTCTTTAAGTAATGTATTTTACGAAAAGAAGGAAGTTGTCACGTAATCTTTTTCACATATTTAAGGTTATATTTAAGAATTTATAACGAAAGCCTAAAAATCCACAGAGAAAGTGAAAATATAGTGTTAGAATATGTTTTAGAAAAGTCGTGCTTGAGTCTTCTAAAAATCGTATTTTTTTGGCACTTACGGTTCACCATATGAGAAGAAAGCAAGTTTCTTAAAATGATTCTACCGAATCTATTATTTTTAATAATCTTCTTATTGGGCTATGCACATTGGGAGGTGTTTTCGTCAAAAATTGCATTTTTGACAGAATTGTGACGTTTCCACCTAGAGAAATTCAGAAAATTTCCTTCTAAAAAGCATTTGCTTTTTTGAAAATTATTCCCAATGTGTAGAGGCCTTAAGAAATCTTAAAAACTTGTCGTGATGGACCTCTAATTTCCTCGGGGGATATGTTTGAAAAAGAAGCACCAATGACTCAGGAAGTTTATTTGAAGCCATCAAATGGAGCAGTCAGACGTAAAATTTAAGAATGTGTAATTAAAGCTGAGGTCGTATATTGACTTTGAACTTTGATCTGTTGAGGGGCTATGCGGGTCAAAAAGGCTGAAAGTAGCATATTTTCTAACTTTTTTTCTCAACATAATAAAAATTTTATTAAATTCAAGCTCCTAGGCATATAAAATCATAACATTTAAACTATTTTTTTCACATTTTTATTAAAAAATAAATAAAAATTCGGCCGTTAGGACCTGATTGTCGGAAACGTTTATTGAAAAGCTTTCGTTAGTAACGATTACATATATAGAGTAGATTCATCTGACCCTCAAAATCGTTTTTTTCCTTCCTTCAGATGAGTTAAACGCGTACTTATGAACTTGAGGACTTTCGAAATAAAGATTAAATTAGGTTTTTGGAGAAATTTAATACATAAATATGATTTTCGGCGTAATTTTGTTTCGCCTTGCAAAAAAATTGTTATCAAAGCAACAAAAAATCCATGGTTCAAGTTAGTGTAACTCATAGTCTAACGGCGTTATCACACTTGCACATTAAAATTTTAATGTGATTCACATTAATTGTCGCTTGTAAGCGTCCAAATATGTTATTTGTGTCTTTGAGTCACTTAATATTTGGTTTTTTTTCTATTTATTGATAAAGAAGTGGACTTGGCCTGCAAAAAAAATTTTAAATTCACCTAAAGCATAAATATTTTTCATATTAAAAAATTAAAGAGAAAATCACATTAATTTTTCGCATTAATGCTATAAATCAATTTATATCAAAAGGACCAAGTCTAACTTTTTATCAACAAATAGATCAAATTTTGAATATAAAATGATTCAAACACACAAATTACACATTTGGACTCTCACCAGCGACAATTAATGTGAATCATATTAAAATTTTAATGTGCAAGTGTGATAACACAGTCATAGGAAATAATTTGTTTTTTTTGACGTTAGATTAATCCACACTGAGTCATCGTGACTTCTAAAAGTTTTTTTTTCAAAAGGACGTTTCCAAAAATTAGGTGCCAAGTTCCAAGGAGTAAAGGTTAAATAAAAATTTAAAAGAAATGCAGTTCAAATGTTTTATTTATACATACTTAAGTGCTTTAATTGAAATAATTTAATTACGTTGACAAAAATGAAAAAAAACGTGCTGTTATTAGGCTGCGTGATCCATGTAACCCTTTAAGGGTTTACGTAGGTGAAACTGACCAAAAAAAGCATATTTTTTCTAATATTTTTACAACATAATAGAAAGTTTATTTAATTCAAGCTCTTAGGCATACAGAAGCACAACATTTAAAGTATATTTTCTGAAATTTTCTTTTAAAAATTCAGCTGTAGGGATCTGATTTTCGGAATACGGAGACCTTTTTGAAAAAAATTTACTTTACGATGGACAAGATTTCTTGACATAAATTCATCCGAAATTTAAAAACCAAATATTTCCTGTTAACTAATGAGTCGAACCAGTCCTTGATCATCAGCATCATTGTCATTTTCAACAGCATATTCCTATTGAAGTTGCGTCCTTGAACAAATGGCATTTTTGAAGTATTTTACACCATGTTTCGTTTTACAGAATAAGTTATGATCAAGTAAAGATAAAATCCTTCGTTCGAGGACTAGTTTTATTCATAACCTAACAGGAAATATTAACGTTTTTAATATTAGAAAACATAGCTAAATGGCTGAATTTTGATTTTTTTCTTAAATTAAAATGCAGCAAATATAGTTTAAATCTTCTTCTTATGTTCAAGAACTTGAATTATTTTTTTTTATTATGCTGGAAAAGAAATTTGGAAAAAAACATTCTGTTTATTAGCCTTAAGTAAATTTCGTTAGAAATTTCGTAAGAAATGAATAAAGATAGGTGTAATAGTAAAAATGCACTGTATTCTACAGATCGGAAGGGGCTTTATCAGCGGGTAGTTGATTCTATAGATTAAATATGAACTAACGGAATGCATCCTTGCTGTAGTTATTTGGTAAAAAGTTGCGAATAATTTCTAAAAATTAATTTTATTTTTGGCCAATAATATGGGAGACAATGCACTACTGGTCCGAAGAACACTGATGATCGTTCCTTAATCAATACCTACAAATTAGGCATAGGCTAATCTCTTGTGAAAAGTAGGACCAGTTTGTAGATACTTTTTATCTCATTTTATTTTTTATGCTTTTTTTTTCAAAATAAAAATTATGTACCCCCCCCCCCCCCGCCAACAAAATTTAAGACTTAGCCCCCCCCTAACTGAAATCCTGGGTACGCCCTTGATTGGATTGATTAACGGACAAAAATATGGGAAAAATTAAAGTCTTTGTATCGTCGCATTATATTGAGATTGAATTGTTCCAAAATTCGAATCTAATTTTATGAATGTACATCGTAATGTGGAGAGTGATTAAGTTGTTTTAGTGGCATTACTTTTTTGAGATTATAAATGATAGAAATATTATGCTAAACTTCTAAATGTGTTTTTTTTTTTTTTGATGAATTTCTATTAACTCTATATAAAATCTCAGCTAAGTTATTTCCACTATCAAAAAATTCTTAATGACTATTTATAATCTTTAATAGCCTACCGTCTAAATTATTTTATTTTCTTGTAATCTTTAAAAAAGAGATTGAGTTATATCCTTGATGTTTTCATTTTAGCCTTTTCGACTCTCATTTCTTTGGAGACAACTGAAAAAAGCCACAAAAATATAGTAGAGTGTCCCAAATTTGAATGACAGTTGAATTCGGAATGTCAATTGTGGGGTTATGTAAAAAAAAATCCTATTTGTGGATGATTGAAAATCATATTTCAGTGCTGCTTTCCGAATATTTATATACATTATGAGCGAATGAAATGAAAAGGAAATTCGTCACCACAAAGATTTGTGAGAAAATACAGGCATTTGATTTAAATCATAATTTAATCTCACAAAAAGTTTGTTAGTTTTGAAAATATCGTTCGAATTTGGGAGGTGTGAAATGTCCAATATACCTCCAGAGTGGTTCAAATTGATCCCTTATTTTTGAGCGTTAAATATTTTGCCATTATTTTTAGAGAAAGTTATGTAAAAATTTGTTAAAAGGATTATAACCCAATTAATATAGTGAATAATTAAAATATTAAATAATATTAACCACCAATTGTCAAAAATAAGTGACGCGATACTATTGGATGAGAACATATATTCTGTCACTAAAAGAGGTTGAAAGTTTGGAGTGGTATATCTCAGCTCCTGATGAACATAATTGGATGAGTGAACTATTGTTGGAAAGCTTGGTTCATAAACTTTTAGAAACTGGTATACTTAATCTGCTATGGATAAACCATGGTCATACAGAACCATTTATGTCGAGGAAGACACATTTTGCAACGTCTTTTTTTGCCATCTACTTCTGGGACCAGGAGTGACCCACAATTCTCGCACATGGACTGTTCGTTAGAGGAACTCAAAGGGTATAATTTGTAGAAGAAACTTTTTTTTTGGACATCTTCCTTTTTTTTATTCATCGACTTTTGCAAGAATTTTAACATTTTATACGCATAGAAAAAAATGACAGAAATCCTTCTATCTCATTTTCTGGACAAACTAATGAAGATATCGACTTGGAATGTTCTAAGTACTCCCCCATAAGTTGATCCAAGGAATCCAAATATCACATCAATTTCATCCCCACGTCTATCCTTCCCCTCCAGAAACCACTCTTTTAGGATTTCTGTAATTTTTTCCTTGCGTTTAACACTTCAAAATTCTTGCAAAAGTCGATGAATAATAGAAAGTAAGATGTCCAAAAAAAAGTTTCTACCACAAATTGTACCATTTGAGTACCTCTCAACCTCTTCTAGTGACAGAATATATGATCTCTTCTAATATATTTATTGTCTGAGATTATAATTATTTCTATTTTTAATTTTAAAAAAAAATCCTTTAACATGTCTGAGAATACTAAAAAAAATCAAAATCAAAAAGGACTTATTAATCTACGTATGATTTTTTCCAGACTTTTAAGTTAAGTTTTTACAGTACGACTCTAGTAGTGTAAATGTAAATATTGCAACTTGCAGCAGAGTAAAAGGTGATCATAACTAACTGACACTACCACGGATATCGCGACGGAGGGACACCAATATTTCCTCGACATTACAAAGTCCAATAGATAATATTAGTTTATTTCGTGGATTGTACGTCCGTAAAACTTTCGTTAAGATCATAAAGAGTAAATGTTAATTTTATTTAATGAATTTTAAAAATTGAATACATATTATGTATTTCAACACTCGATTCGTATTTGTTTGTAAATTTCATTTGTCCAGAATTTACGTTGAGAATACTTGTGAGATGCGACAAAATGGAAACTGTAAGACCGAAAATGTCCAGAATACTTGCGATATGAAACAAAACGGGGATCATAAATCCGAAAACATTCAGAATATGCTTATGAAATATGATAAAACGGGGACAGTAAGACCGAAAACGTCCAGAATATACTTGCGTAATAGGACAAAACGTAGACAGTCACCTCGAAGACATCTAAAAGATTTGTAAGATAGGACAAAACGGGGACTGTACGTCTAAAAATGTCCAGTATCCTCAGTGGCGTAGCGACGGGGGGGGGGGGGGGCGGGAGGGGCGGTACGCCCTGGGCGCTTTCGAAGCTAAAAGAATAGGGAGCGCCGAAGGCGCCCTATCAATATTATTTTTGTTTCCGAGAAAAATAAAAAATAGGGCGCCGAAGGCGCCTTTTATATGTTCCAAAGCTAAATATATCAAAACACAAGCACAAATCCTTAAAAATAGTTTAAAATATGTGGAAATTAGAAAAAAAATTAAAGAGCTTAGGGGGCGCTGAGGGCGCCCTATCAACCATACTTGGGGAGAATTATTACGAGAGACATTTAAATATTGTCTTTAAAAATAGTTTTAAAAAAAGGGAAATTATATAAAAATTGAAAGAGCTTAGGGGGCGCCGAGGGCGCTTTATCAATTTTAGATGGAGATGAATTATTATGAAAAACATTTAAATATGGTCTTTAAAAATAGTTTAAAGAAAAAGAAACTATTTTTAGCAAAATTTGACAGTTTCAAATATATATTTGTGCAAATATAGTGTAAGAATCGAGGTAAGAATTGCTCCCCTGCGAGGTTAGGGGACGTCGAGGGCGCCCTATCAACCTTAATGGGGGAGAATTATTACGAAAGACATTTAGATATTGCCTCTAAAAATAGTTTTAAAAAAATGAGGGATATTAGAAAAAAGTGAAAGAGCTTAGGGCGCGCCAAGGGTTCCCTATCAATTTTCCAAAAAAGTTCGAATTTTAACGATTTTTTCCAAACACTTCAAGAGCGGAGAAAAATAGAGAGGTTGTTAATGTTATATTTTTTTTCGTTTTTTTTTGCGAAACTTCAGTTAGAGATTTCATAATCCGCCCAAGAGCTGTCACTTTTGCTAATTGACTAAGCAAGTTATCCCATAAATTGATTAAAAAAGCTCAAATTTAATGGGTTACGTTGGTCTCGCAGACTAAAAAAAACAATATATTTCCTTGACATCAGTTTTTAGTAAAACAAAAATTTATTTAATTCGAGCTTTTGAAAATATAAAACTACAACATTTTAACTATATTTTCTGAAATTTTCATTTAAAAATCTTAAAAATTCGGCCGTTGGAACCTGATTTTTAGAGACAGTTTTTTGAGAAAAAAAAAACTTTTCGGTGGACAAGACTTGAGGCGTTCAGAGCAAAAAAAAACTCGTTGTATGCATTTCCCTATTAAAAGAGCATTTTTTTGCTCTGAGCTCCTCACTTCTCAGAATATATTCATCTGACGTCAAAAAACTAAATATTTCCTGTTAGGTGATGAGTTAAACTCGTACTTGAACGGTAGATTTTATTTTACCTCCATCATAATTTACTTTACATGACAAAACATGGGGTAAAATACACTGAAAATTGTATTCTTTTGATTAAAATTCTGCTAAAAAATCCAAATTTCATTTTAGAAAAAAATGTACCGTTCAAGTACAAGTTTAGTTCATCGGCTAAGAGAAAATATTTAGTTTTTTTGATTGCAGATACTCTGAGAAATCTTGTCCACGGTAAATTATGTATTTTGCAAAAATGGCTGAAATTTTAAGATTTTTAAATAAAAATTTAAGGGGTTATGTGCGTCATAAAGACTAAAAATGTCGCATATTTTATCTAAGTTTATTTCAACATAATAAAAAAGATATTGAATTCAAGCTCGTAAGCATATACAGTAGACTCTTCGATATCCAGCACTTCGATATCCGGGTGACAGCTGCCAAACACTGGCGGTTGATGTATTCAAAATTATTTTCACTAAACATGAAGTTTGTCCAGAGTGAATTAAAGTATTATTAACATTGTATCGAAGTTTTTAATACATAATTGTGATAAAAAATGAAACATAAGCACACCATGAAGAAAATTCTCTTTTTCTTTGTCAGACAGAAAATAAATTCACACTGCACAAAATAGAAAAACCGTTGATCATTCAAAAAACCTAAATGTCATTTTGTCCCCCAGTCAGCCGGATATCGAAGAGTCTACTGTAAAGTACAAATTTAAAATTTGTACTTTATATTTAATATGTAATTTATATCTGATTTTTTTTTAAGTTTTAAAAATTTTGCCACTGGGACCTAATTTTTGGAAACCTTTTTTGAAAAAAAAACAATTTTGCGAAATTCACTATTACTCAGAGTAGATTTATTAGACAATCCGAAAATCAAATATTTCCTATTACCAGATAAGTTAAACTTGTTTTTGTACAAAGTATTTTTTTAAAGAAAAGTTTGGATTTTTGGGAGAATTTTATATAAAATATTTCAATTTTCGGCGTATGTTACACCAGATTTCGTCTTTTAAAACAAGTTGTAACCAAGCAAACAAAAAACGTTTTGGTACGTGTTTAAAGTAAATTTTCTTCAAAAAGAGTCTCCAAAAATCAGATTCCAGTGTCTGAAGTTTTAAAATTTTTAAATGAAAAATATCAGAAAATATAATTTAAATCTTTTACTTTTAAATTGCGAAAAATAGCTCCCTTTTGACCTTCTAATTCAAGAAATCATTTTAACGAAAATTACTCCCAATGTGTAGAGTAGAGGCCCCGAGATCTTGAATTTTTTTATTATGTTCAGAAAAAGAATATTTAAAGAAAATACATTGGTTTTCAATCTTCGTAACCCACGTAACCCCTTCGATTGTTTAATGCATTTTTAAACTACACCATACTGCAGTTTATTCAAATGTATAAATACTATTGAGTCTCAGTATATTCTTCAGTCGCATTTTTCAAAAAAAATATTAATAATTTACATGGTGTAATAAATTCTAGATTAATTATTAGGCGTAATTAATGTTTTTTGGGTTACATTTTCA